>NC_045748.1:27575682-27875682 GCF_008692095.1 Etheostoma spectabile | reverse complement strand
GGGTTAAAAAAAAGTGACTTAATTCTGATGCATTGGTCATGTGATGCAAATTATTATCTTTAATCAATCCCCAGTGGGGAAATTACAATTAACACTTTGTTGTTACAAAGCTCAGGAAGAAAACTTGCAAGTGGATCTTGAGTTGAGAATCTTTGAGGAAAGTAATAACTTCAAGGGTGAAGACGAACCTTCAAGTATTGCAAATTATGTTATAGTTACATTTGTGTTTTTTTGTTGTTGCTTAATTCTCTTCTGGGATGCCTCTTTGTAAAATTACATGATCATCTCTATGATATAGTACAGATGGATGTTATCCTGCAATTATGCACACACAGACACAGTCATGATTCCTGAAAACAAAACTGCGTGTGTGTGTGTGTGTGTGTGTGTGTGTGTGTGTGTGTGTGTGTGTGTGTGGCGGTGTGTGTGTGCTTGTCGGGTGTGGTGAGCTCGTGGAGCTGGTAACTAAACAAGAAGAACGTGGAAGTGAGGAGACAAAATGTGCACATAAATATAACTAGAAGCAATGAAATAACTATAAAATCAAAAATCAAGAGCAATAAAACATAAAAAAAAGATGAAAAGAGACAATAAAAAATGACAATAAAAAGAGATAATTAAAAAGAGCCAATAAAAAGGGACAACGTCACATGAAAGCAAGTCTATAAAAATGGGTTTTGAGATGTGATTTAAAAGAGTTCACTGAGTCTGCGAGCTCTATCTCCTCGGGCAGGTCGGTCCAAAGTTGAGGGTCCTTGACGGCAAAAGCACGGTCACCTTTAGATTTCCTCTTTTTTTTTCAAATGCAGCATCGCCTTCCCAGGATGCTTTGTTAAAGTGGCATGACGTCACCCATGGGAATAAAGTGGAGCGCGGGGCGACAGAAGTGTTGCCCGGATAGGTGGATCAGCACTGTGAGGGCAGATGGTGATGCTGTGTGGGTGGCGCCATGGGGGGTGGGATAGGGTATGTGCCTCTGGTAACCCACCGGGACTTCAGAATCAGAATCAGAAATACTTTATTGATCCCCGAAGGGAAACTCTGTGTTGTAGTTGCACAATATTATAAATAGAGTAGAAATACAAGAAATAAAGAAATATAAGGAATTGGATACGTACGGTATTTACATAAAGGAATGTTATTATACATTATTTACATAATTCACATAATTAAGGATTTGGAATGGTGAAAAGTTAAATAATAATAATAATAATAATAATTGGTCCATAATAATTGATAATAACTGGTCCATGCTTTCATCTTCAGTAGACTTGACTACTGTAACGGGGTCTTTACAGGTCTCCCTAAAAAAATCAATCAGACAGCTGCAGCTGATTCAGAACGCTGCTGCTCGAGTCCTCACTAAGACCAAGAGACTGGATCACATCACTCCAGTTCTGAAGTCTTTACACTGGCTTCCTGTGTCTCAAAGAATTGATTTCAAGTACTCTTGCTAGTTTATAAATCCCTTAACGGTTTAGGTCCAAAATACATTTCTGATCTGCTACTACACTATGACCCCCCCAGACCTCTCAGGTCATCTGGGACAGGTCTACTTTCTGTCCCCAGAGTCAGAACTAAACAGGGTGAAGCAGCTTTCAGTTTCTATGCTCCTCATATCTGGAATAAACTCCCAGAAACCTGTAGATCCCTGCTACTCTCAGTTCTTTTAAATCAAGGCTGAAGACCTTTCTTTTTGATGCTGCCTTCTTTAAATTAATGCTCATTTCTTTCTTATGCTGACTGTAGCTTTTATTCTGTGTTTTATGTGTCCTAATGTTTCTATTTTGTTTTTAACTGTCTATTCATGTGTCTTATTGATTTTTAATGCTTATGACTTTAACTGTTTGTACTTGTGTTTATCTGTTTTAATGATTTTGTGTAAAGCACTTTGAATTGCCCTGTTGCTGAAATGTGCTATACAAATAAAGCTCCTTGCCTTGCCTTGCCTATTTGAGATTGCACACATGTCAGGCCAGTGTTATTGCACAAAACAGATAATACAGATAATATTTTGCCCGCAAAGATATGGAACCCCCTACTGTAACAAATGTGGTGCCTCACCCTGGCCATCCTCCACGCACCTCCAGGTACCCAAGTCTCGTGGTACAGATAAATCCATTAATTTGAGTAAAAGCAGGCTTGTTGGGTGTGAATGCAACACAAAAAACTCAGATGTGGAGGTGGGGGGGGGGGATTTCTAAATCACACAAATCCCCAGATGATACTAATTGTGTGCAAATAGGGTTCCTTACAAGACTTTTTTTGAGCTAGTCTTTGCTGTATCTTTTTAGTCTGTTGCACATGTCCCAGAACCTTTAGATTAGATAATACTTTATTCATCCCACAGCGGGGAAATTCCTTTGTTACAGTAGCATTCTCTGCAATAAGAGCAAAAAAACAAACAAACAAACAAGTAAACACACAAGGAAAAACAGGTAAACAGTAGACAACGAGCAGAAGGTAGACATGGGTCTTAAAAGTGCGGGCCAGGGGCAACAATTGCGGAAGTAGGATTAAACTATTTATGTGGCCCATTTCTTGACATCAAATAATTTAAAGGTAGTGCGGCAGCGCACGTCGAAAACTGTTTGTCATTGCCTTGTCCTTATGGCCCTTCGTATTTAGTTTGTACAGCGGCCGTAATACGTTGGTCAAGTTGGCTAGAAAGCACCCATTGCGGCAAATGTGGAGGTTTGTGAACAAAAAGAAAGGTCTGTTGTTGTGGAAGCACAACACAATAATGAGTGCTTATCTGTGAAAGACGTGCTCAGTCCGCCCTTTTTTAAAGCGAAAAGAGGATTTTTTGGAATGATGCGGAGAAAAACCCAGACTTCATTTCAGTCCCCCCCCAAGTAAATCGAGTGTTGAGACCCTGGGTGACGAAGAAGTGGCGTCTAATAAAGGTATTGTAAAGTGCGGTTGCCATGGTACAAAAAAAAAACAATGTTGCAGTGTAAGTAAGTGACCTTAAACTTAATAAAAAAAACTTAATGTAATGAAAGTAATAACGCAAAAGTAGGTAACCATAATATAAGTTATATTCACCTGTGACCATAAATAATATTAAAAAAGGAAAAAAAGTTTGGGAAGTGCAACACAAAATCACTGTACCCCCTTAACCCTCAGGTTGTCCTTGGGTTAAAAATGACCCATTTTCAGTTAATTTTATTTTTTTGTCACAAAAAATGGGCCGTCAAAATAAGATCTGGAAAGAAAAAATCAAAAAAGTTGGAAAAAGCATCAAGAAAAGCACCCGCAACATTGGAAAACGTGACAAAAATGTGGGAAAAAGCGATATTAATGTTGAACAAAAAAGACCAAAATGGTTGTTTTTTTTCATGGTTGATGGGAAGACAACACAAGGGTTAAAAATGAGTGGCTTTCATACACTGTGAAAGACTGTGGCCATCAGTAGCCGAACATTCCTGTTATCTTAAAGCGAAGGATGCATTTTGCAGAGGACAGGAAGGAAGAAAACACTTTTTCTGCAGGCTTCATAAATCTCTCTCCAACCTCCTCCATTGTTAGTGGAAAGAGTAACACAGGGTGGCTATGGGAACGACCACTGTCATCCCTCGCTGTCTGAGTTCATGTTAGTCAAGCATGGGGAACTGTATATGGACCCAGAGCAGGCCAGCGAGGTGGAGTACAGGGCTGCAATGCTTCAGCTGCTCACCCCACAATAATTAGATCCCCTTTGACTAGAAGCTGAATGCTCAAAGTGTGCAAGGAAAATTCAAGATTTCTGAATAGTAAGCTCATCTTGTGGATTTGGATATGGCACTGGAATGTTATTTTCCATCGGGATGGCATCACTTGCATTAATAATGATGGGGTTCTGTGTTTACTCACTACAAAGGATTGTGTGTCTATAAGACTGCATTTGTATGTGTGTGTGTGCTTCTACAGTACATGAAAGTACTTGATCAGAATACCCGCAAACCAAAGGTATGTCGTAAAAACAACTGCCACTGATAGTCGACAATGGCAAGCTGTGTCTTGCAGTGAGAGCTGAAAGGAGTGGGAATGGGCTGCCTCACACACACGTGTCTGCAGCCTTGGAAACCCTTCAAGAAATCATTATTTGTGCTAGATTCATGTATGTATCCTTACAAAGCTCCTCTGTTTAACCAGAAAAGAAGGTCATAGCTGCTGAAAACAAAAAGAAACATGCTGTGATGGGAAATGTCATCAGATGTTGGCCACAAAATAACACAGGGAGACACATCTAGGCCACGAGAGGAGAGGAAAATATTAACAAATGATGAGATGGAACTATATAAAGGAATAGTTCAACATTTCAGAAAACTCGGCCTATTTGCTTTCTTTTTGAATGTGAGATGTTCCGATGTTAATTTCAACGCTGTGTGTGTTAACCTTTGTGTTGTCTTCCCGTTGACCATGCAACTTTGTGTTTTTCTGAGTTGAAATTTCAACCCTTTGTTGTTCTTTTTCTGCACTTTTTGACGGTTTATTCCAATTTTTTGGCGCATTTTGGATGTTTTTTTAATCATGTTTTAGTCCATTTTTTAACATTTTTTTTGTTGCTTTTTTCAACGTTTTTGAGTTTTTTTGTCACTTTTTTGATTTTATGGTCACTATTTCCGCATTTAAAAATAGAATGATTTTTTAAAATTTTTTCCCTGCATTTTTGTAGTTTTTTTTCAACATTTGTCAATTTTTTCAACGTTCCTTTGTCAAAGTTCTGGTATAGAATGTTTTTGTAAACATGTCAAATTTGACCCGAGGACAACAGGAAGAACAGTTATGTACAGAGCTGGAGACAGGCTGTGGTTAGCCTGGCGTAGCACAAACATTTGTAAAAAGCGGAACTACCAACACCTCTAAAGCTCAATAATTAACGCGATTTATCAAATTTATTTAATTCGTACACAAACAGAATTGTGTGGAGGATGATGAGGGAGAGAGATGCAACAAAGGCTCACGACCTGGACTCAAATCATGGATGTTGCAGATCTCCGTTGGCATCTTAACCCCCAAGCCACACTGAGACTTAATTAACTAGGACCAGGCTATTTCCAGGAAAAATTCTGAAAGTTACATTGCTGATGCCTGACATGTTTGAGTTTGTTACAATATAACATCTCCGGTCTTTCTTTCTTTATCTGTTTTTTAATGTACTGTAGCAAGCAATGGAGAGCGAGCTGTACCCAGCATGCCATTTGGTGGTATCATAGGCTCCACTCTTGATACACTACATAGTGTGTACATAAATCCCAAGAGCTTCCACTTGACGCTTTCCTGGGTTCCAAAATTTAAGGACAGACGTACAGTGTTACTCACAAAAAAGAACCCCCATAACTTTAAAGCAAAACTGTGATGTGCAGATGGGAGAGCAGTCTATGAATTAGGATCATTTTACTAATTTCAATGCAAACGGAACTGAATAGAAAACAATCGAGATTATCTGACACACATCTGGCACAGGCATATTTTGGTTTCCCTTTGTTTGGTTGCCATGGAGCTGTGACGCTGATCTGTCTCATTCCTCAGGGATCTGAGAATCTAAGTTTACTTTCCGACCACTCACTGTAAGGAAACCACGTCAAGTAGAAAACAAGGAAGGTAGAGAGAAACGAAAGAAAAGGGGCAAGGCCCAGGAATGAGGGGCTGGAAGGAATTAATAGAGAATGGAAGGAAGTGAAAAAGGAGGAAAAAGGAAAGAAGAAAGGTTGTCGCTGTGCTCCATTGCAACAACAGGCCTGGTGACTCATCCCTCTCTCTCCCCCCTCAGGGACCTGTGGCATGCCATCACTTTATATAGCAATCTCTCTCCTCTCTCTCTCTCTCTCTCTCTCTCTCTCTCTCTCTGGTCCCATGTCTCTGATTAAAGGGGACGAGTGGAAAACAGCAGGAGAGTATGGAGTTCTCTAGAGTTTTATGCTGTGTGCGACCATCACACTCTTTCCCATGGCACTCACATGAGAAATATACTGAAAAACACACAGTCCCTTGACTGTTTGGAGCGATGTATGGCTTCCCATCCATCACCCAAAGGAGCCAGTCTGACAGGGCGAGCATTAAGATTAGACTGATATATCAGCAAGTTGATATTGGCTTGGACAATGTAAACCATCTCCCATACTGTAATGACAGAGTCGGGTTGGTGTGTCGGACCCTTTCTTGGTCTGTTCTGAACAGCAATTTACTATGGCTAATGTTGGACAATGTACCAGCGCTTACTCATTCACTTGAATGGGAAAGTGTGTCTAAACTTTTATCTGGTACTGCATGTGGTTGATTTATCAAGAGCTCCAGAACAGCTAAATGGACCTTGTGTAAATTGGGATTTGTAATTCCATTAAAAAAACAACCAATGTATTCATTTGCTTCTTAGACTTCCCCAGTCCTATTTTACACCAGCAGTTATATCATGAGGATTCCCTGTTTTTGTGTGTCTGTGTGTATGCGTGTGTGTGTGTGTGTTTGCAACTGTCTGCGCAACACATATTAGACTAGTAGTATACTTTACCGGCTTGGAATAAGTGAGTATTCTATGGCACACACACACACGCACGCACATACACACATGCATCTGGCCTTTCCACAGCAGTAGGGGACTTCTTTGTGGACGTTGAGTTTATACAGGAAAACAGAAACAGAGAAGGGTGTGTTGCAGCGGGATTCCTCTCTCTCGCTCTACATAAGTCTGTTGAGTGGTTGCAGTGTGGGCTGAGAGTGGAAAGCTTCCATGGTGTGCTCCTTATCCTAACACATACTACACACCAACACTCACACACACATACAGTCAGCGAACTGCACAAATGCACACATACAAATAGAAAACAATACACAAACACATAGTCATGTACAGTAATCATACCTACTTGAACACACCAATACACACACACATTTCCACAGCTGTACAAGCACGTGTTCGTACAAGTTAACACGCACACACAGATACACAACTGTGTGCATGCTTGCACATACAGACCTATGGTGCACACACACACACCACACACACACACACCACACACACACACACACACACACACACACACACACACACACACACGTACACACACAGGCTATGACTCTGACGTAAAAAATCTCTTTCCTTTTATCTGGAAACTTTACAGTTCCTGTTAGGCTCACCACTGTTACCATGGAGACACAAGTGAATGTTTTTGACTGCTAGTGGAGGCAATACAATTGAAAATGGTTAGTTCTGGCATGAGTTTTATTTGTAGACTTTTTTACAAAAACAGTCATCACAAACTACACTGTAAAACCAATGACATGAATTACACTTACTTCACCCTTCCGCTGGAAGTGTATACACACTTGGCACACACTTGGCTAAGGCAACTGCTCATGGCATTGTTGCTGCTGCCATGGTTTCTCTGTGCTGGTTAATAGTCACTGTGGCTCACCACTGGCTACGCCCAGAAAATCCAAATATGCCTACATGAAACATCCCCAACATCTTTGAAAGGAGACTTCCAGGAAACACAGACAGAATAACAGGCTTAGTGATAAGTGTTAATTGTACAAGAAGGTTCATGTATTATGATGATGAAAATGAAGAACACATTAAACTCCTAGGACAAAACTAAATGCAGACTTGGCTTCACTTTGATGGACTACGCAACTGAAGCAAGTTTCATATGGGACAGAAATGAAACAAAACTAATAGATTCTTGGGGAAAAATGAATCCAAGTAAGCTTTAAATCATACAAAATTAAAACATGCAAACCTCTCATATTTGCCTTTTCAATCCCCTTTGAGTAGAGTTTGAACATGTCTGACTTTGACTCTCCTAGTGGTGACTAAAAGTAAAACCAACTTTGTGTGTGTGGCCCAAACGCTTGTGTTGGGCTGTACAGCAGCAGAGTGGACGGTCACCGTACACACTCCTCATGAAAGAGAAACACTGTGTTGTGCTGACAACACACAGCATCTGCCAGCTGATCTCAGCAACTCACACACGCACACACACACACACCACACAAAATGATATGATAGGCTTTTGTAAGAACTATCACATATTACAGTTTTTAACAACTGCATACACACGTTTTTAAAACTTTTTCCTTTTTTTCAAAAAGTCTACGGACAATTCCCAAAACTGCACACACCAAATGTAAAATAACTTCAAAATGAAATATATTGCAATAATTGATATATTGACATTTTTAACCTTTTTTCCAAACTCTAATTTTCCCCAATTTCAAATGATGTCCCCCAAAAGGAAACTTTGTCAACATCTGTTTTATCTAAAAAGATAAATTTCTCTGTTTGGTCATATCACTTCAGTTTTTATTACTTCAAATTGGGATTGTCAAGCAGACAAACGGACCAACGCATGTATAATAAAAGATCCTTACTTGCCTCTACTACTCCTCTTACTCTCAACAAATCTGATCTGGTAATCTGACCTTTGACCTGTTCACAGGCCACCTATGTGTCTGTCTGTCTCTCTATCCCCAACATGTTGACATATAGTGTAATTACAATAAAATGTATTATGCCAGAGAGGAAGAGCGCCACAGTAAAATCAACCACCTTTCAAATTAATAACTTTTCCACTAGCCATGAGTCACTGCATGCAGCAATCTGTCCAACCCTGACAGACTGAGGACTGAAAGAAAGAAAGATCCGACCCTCTCTCCATCGCTCTCGCTTTCACTCCCTCTCTTCCACACACACACACGCCTGCATTCACCAAACACACACACACATTGTGGTTCAATGTGTTTCGCAAATTTCTTCTCTTCTGACTGTCATTTTGTAATTCAAGTGCGAACCAGATCTGGAACTTATCTCCATGTGCATATCTTGCAAAAGCTAAAGGCAAAATGTAGTCACTGCCACACACAACACACACACACACACACACACACACACAACACAACACACACAAACACCACACACACACACACACACACACACAAACACACTCTATCTCACCGAACCATTACATACCTCATTCGTCTATTTTCCATGGAGTGTACTGAACCTTCCTGTCTTTTGTGCGGCAGCCTCGTGGAGAACAATGTCCCATTAAATTAGGAGGGTCAGGAAGTCAACACACTAAGGTGAATGCCTGAACTTCCCCATACCCTCTTTCCATGTACTTGGACACCCACACACACACACACAACACACACACACACACGCACGCAGCACAGAATTCCGTGTTGAATACCTCTGAGTACACATTAGCCTGTGACTTCCTACACTCTGAACTGACAGACTGGGCTTTCCCCAGCACACACTGTATCTAGGCTCCAAGATCCAGCTACAACTAATTTTACCGTTAAAGCTTCTGGGATTCAGCTCTTTTGCTGGCTTACAGAGTAGCTAAGTTTGGCTTACAGAGTAGTTAAGTTTGGTAAAAAAAAAAGTCATGTGAATAAAGCTGGTGAAAGTGTGTTTCCATCCAACAACTTTAAAGCAAATGAAAACTTGCGTAATGACGTCACATGCTGTTTTCAAATTAGTTTATTGAGTTGATTTGAGACATTTTAAGGTGTTTCCATTCATTTTCGCACCGAATCGCAAACATTTAAGCAAACTTTTGGGAACAACGTTTTTTTAGACAAAAGGGATCGCGCCGTCTACCAACACATGATCAATATTGGACAAAATGTCATAAGGCTTATGTGCCAGCTGATAGCAACATATCAAGCGATAATAGGAAAACAACAACACATTGCTATGATGATCCATATACTTGGCTTTTATTTTACCTCCAGCACCACTGCGAGACAACTCTTTTTTGAGACATGTCGCTCTGTTTGAGCGCCTTCCATTCACTGCGAGTTCCTGATAAATTATGGAATTTCTTAGATTTTTGAACTAAAATGTCTTCTTCTTTCGCACTTCATTATTTGTTCGGCAAATAACATTTCCATCAGCGTTTATCACATAAGCCGTGTATTGATCAAGAGAAAATCTGAGGAGACCGATGTATTTCCTTTGAGTCGATATTCATGAAATTCAATCAAATTTTACTGTTTCCATAAGGCATTTTTCATTCAATGTCACTTAATTCGGATAAAAACGTGTGGATGAAACATAGCTAGTGTATTACTGTAACTAGTAAATATTCCTTTAGGCCTAAAATTACACTTATTTATTTCTGGTTTTATTTTCTGGGCTCCAAGGTTTCCGTTCCCTAAGAACCATATGGATCTTACAGTATTGAGAATGATTCCAATAAGATCCATGTGAGACAAGGCTGGACTAACTATTGTAATGTGTGTGTGTGTGTGTGTGTGTGTGTGTGTGTGTGTGTGTGTGTGTGTGTGTGTGTGTGTGTGTGTGTGTGTGGTGTGTGTGTGAGTGTGTGTGTGTGTGTGTCATCATGGCAAAATGTGGTCCAAGAGACAAATACTACCACATAGGTGGCTTTGAGTTCTTTTACAGGTGTTTATGTGTCCCTGAAAATGTCTATTTGTGCACAAGATGTATCAAAGTTGCCATGACATGATTGACTTTTACCTTAATGGTCTTACTTTTGTTTTGGACAAGTCCTTTCTTCTAGCAATACTCCCAGGACAAGATGTCAACTTTGCATGTAAAAGATCTCATACTCTGATGGGCTGATGTTAATGATATTTGCAATTTTCCTGTTTCCATTTCACTTTGCTGAACTATTCCTTTAAGATATGGTGGTAAAATCCATTCTCTGTGGAAAAAAGTGAAATATTCCTGCAAGAAATAGCGGCATGCAAACATTTGAACCTAAGGTCCACTTTCAATAAATGCTCTTTTGACAAACTGTGAGGCCATATCAGAAACTTGGACCACACGTTGCTTACTGTAAGCGATTTACAACACTCACTGCATTGTCTTTGAGATTGAAACAAGATGTAATGAACTTTAGCGAGGCAAGTATTTTCCAGCACCCATGCCTGTGAACACATCTGTTCAGGAAAGCCAAGTTCCCTCATCCAAGGTCAAGTTTACCCAAGATAGTACAATACCTTCATAAAACCACCATTACACTGTAACACAACACAATAGACAGGAGCCCCCCGCCCCCCCCAGCTCTCATACCTCCACTTTCCAGCCAACACTTTGATGCTATTATCTTCCTGCAGAGCAGATGGTTTTCCAAGACTCTGAAGCATCATCCCCCTTGTGCTATTACTCGATTCATACGACAGAAGACAAGAATCTTCCCTTTCCACACCTTAACCCCCCCCCCACCCGTGGTCCTTTGTTCTGGCTCTGCTGTGTTCCTGTTTGAACATAGAGGCGGTGTAGAGGGAGAGGAAAAGACAATACGTACATGTATTGGCCCTCATGCAGACATTCAGGAGCCCAATTGGATTGGTTGATTTGCTGTGATGGAAAGAGGAAGACCCCCTCCCATCACCCCTCCTTCCATTCCTTTCGTTAACAAGCTGGAGCATTGTATTTACGAGGTGAACGAGGCACATGAGAGAAAGGGAAAGAAAGGTTTCCTCATCTGCAACGCAAACAGGGAAAGGCAAGAAAAAAGGTTTATGGTATGGGAGATGGAAAAGCAAGAGGAATGGAGGGATCGACGATGTTAGAAGGAGAAAAGCATACAGTGGTGCTGTGCAGCAATGCATTATCAGAGCGGGCTGGGGTCAGGCCTTCATACTTACTTGGGCTTTATACACATCGACCAAAGCCAAACTAGTGAGCCCTGAAGCCTGCAGGATTCATTACACAAGGAATAGGGGAACTGCTATTCTTAGACACTTGCATTTAGTAAGACTACTTAGTCCTCATGGGGTTATTAAAATCCAAATTTGCATGGAAATCGTGTGTGAAAAGTGGCGGCCTGTGGTAGACAGGAGTTCTCCAAAATGGAATGGGTCCATCTTTTGGGCAGTGGGAACCTGTTTCACGCTGTTCTGCCTATTACATTTTGGGAACAAGTTGACATTTTTAAAGGTGGCCCCATAGGGAAACATCAAGGAGTCACAAATCTTTGTATCATAAAAGTATAAAAACTGCATATATCCCGTCTACAATATTTGTTTAGTTTTTTTAACAATAACATGAGTTTCCCCAGCCTGCCTATGGTCCCCCAGTGGCTAGAAATAGAGATAGGTGTAAACCGAGCCCTGGGTATCCTGCTCTGCCTTTGAAAAAATGAAAGCCCAGATGGGCCAATCTGGAATTTTGCTCCTTATGAAGTCACAAGGGGCAAGGTTACCTCCCCTTTCTCTGCTTCCCTTCCCTTTGTTGGCCCAGGGAATTTGGCCCACCCATGAGAGAGAGACATCATGGGGCTTTCAAACAAGCAAAGTGGCGGCTGGTCAAGGTCACACCCCCAGCCTCCACCTTGCCCCCCCTCTCTTCTCCTCAAAAGCTACAGACTCAGAAATGGCACATACTGGGGAAAGCTCATTGTGGGACTGGCTCTAGTGGCTAGAATTCTGCACAAAGGCTGAATTTATATATTACATATACATATATATTAAATATTCTGGATGAATACAAGATATGGGAGAATCAGAGAATGTGTCAGTCTGCAGAGAGAAACATGATTAAACCACAAAACTTCAATCCTACCTTATCCCAATGGGAACATTGTGGACCTGTGTGTGTGTGTGTGTGTGTGTGTGTGTGTGTGTGTGTGGTGTGTGTGTGTGTGTGTGTGTGTGTGTGTGTGCGTGTGTGGTCTTGTTGAACTAAATTCGTGGGGTCCAAAAACCCGGATTTCAGTATACTAGTGGGGTCCCGACATCTTTGTAGGGGCCAGAATGCAGGACCCCACAACTTTAAAGGGCCTTTTGAGGGTTAAGATTTGGTTTTAGGATTATGATTATAATTAGGTTATGGTTAGGGTGAGGGTTAAGTTTAAGATTAGGCATTTAGTTGTTATGGTTAAGGTTAAGGTAAGGGGCTAGGGAATGCATTTTGTCAATGAGTGAGTCAATTAATGTGTATGTAGAAGTAGAAGGGTATGTGCAATTTTGTTGCGTAACTGTTCAACATTTAACTCACACACACACCCGCCCCACACACACACACACACAAACACACCACCACCACCACCACCACCACCACCTATTTCCATTTTAATGTTTCCATCCCTTTGTCTCTGAGACAGTTACATTTTTCTCTGTCATGTCTTCCTGGAGTCTTGTGTGAGCCCTGGAGTCCTGTTTCAGATTCCACTTGGTCTTGGCCTCCACCAGACGTAATCTACCCACATCTCTAATGTCTCTATTGTGTAGCAAACCTGTGGTGATTCATGTTTCTCACCACAGTTTACTTGTTTGTACCTGTGTGCACAGAAAAGAGAATGAAAAAATGCACAATATAACATGCATATACATGCAAAAATGTCAACTTTACAAGTTCAACTTAACATGTATGTGCATTAATTACAGCTTGTGCTAGCAGTCTGAGTTGCTGGAGATCTCAAGAAAGATCAGTTTCTCTGTGGCTTTCCATTTTACCCTACTATTATTATTTCTACATTTTGTGGCTTAAAAAATAATATGTATTGTATTTCTCTGTCTATATGTTCATTGACCATATGTAAAACTTGAATTTCATCAAGGTTCACTTCTTGCTGGCTTCATTAAATCACATTAACGTGAATTCTTCATGTTCTCTTCTCCATAGGATGAAGTGAAGGTTCCCTCAAAACTAAGCATCTCAAAATCCATGAAGGTTTCTGAGTCTGTGTCAGGAAGCAAAGGAGGCAGCCTACTGGAGCTCAAGGAAGCTGTGGAAGAGGAGGAGAGAGGAGACGGAGAGAAGGAAGACAAACCCCACATAGACCTCTCATCGGATGAAGAGGGGGTGGAGATTGAGGAGACCATTGAGGAGTCCCGTGCAGAGCGCATCAAGCGAAGCAGCCTTCAGCGCGTACAAACCCTGAAGACGGTCTTCTCAAAGGAGAAGATGGATAAGACCAGAGCAAAGACCAAAGAGAACCTGGAGAAGACAAAGCAGAAAACCAAGGAGAACCTGGAGAGGACAAGGCAGAAAACCAAGGATAATTTAGAGAAGACCAAGCAGAAGACCAGACAGAACCTGGAGAAGACACGTCACAACATTGAGAAGAAGATGGGGAAGCTCGGAACACGGATGAGCGTCAACCCTGAGCACAAACAGAAGATCCAGACATCCCGCGACAAGGTGAAGAAGGCCTTCACGCCAGACCATGTTGTTTACGCCCGGTCCAAGACTGCTGTGTACAAGGTGCCCCCCTTCACCTTCAAAGTCAGGAAAGTCCGCGAGGGCGCCGTTGAGGTGGTCCAAGGCACCGAGATGGTGGAGGTGTCCCAGGATGCTGATCCCTTCAGTGGAGTGGAGGATGAGGTTGAGGAGGGCGCAGTGGAGGTCGAGATGGAGATGATGAATGGAGGTGGAGATGAGGAAGAGGCTGAGGAGGATGAAGAGGACGACAGCCATGATGCTCTGCAAGAGAATGAAGACAGAGATAGAGACAGTGACTAGATAAAGAATAAGGAATTTCCTAACATAATCCCTGAGGTTCTTTTGTAAAAATTGAATAATTGTGGGGATTGGGAAGATTGCTACAGAGTAATTATGGTTGATTACAACTTGGGTCTCATTTTTTGTTATCATTTTGGCCATTATTCCTATCAGTTATGATAACTTTGTACTGACAAGTCATTGCTGAGATCTGGGAACATAGCCTCATCGCTCCAAATTTGACTGGTCATTCATACGATCATACAGGTGGTTAGCCAGCCATCATTTAGTCCAGATGATCTAATCACCTTTATTTGGACTTAACATTTAAAAGGGATGACCCAAACTGTCGGTCATAATCTTTCATCATACAGGAAAATAGTGTGCAAAGTACTAGTGTAAAGTGTATTGTAGGTCAAAGTTGAACCAGGATGTTGGCAATGTAACACCGTGTGTTTTCTCCTCCAATTAAGTTTGTTGTTTCCATCCCGTCTGATAGCCGGACTGTTAGTGTCTCTCAACTCGTCAGACTACTTAATAGCAAGGTCGCCTATGGCTGGATTAGCAACCAGGCAGAGCAGGCAACAGCCCCAGAAATACACGAGGTGTGTCAACTGATTTGTGCAAGTTTGCTTTGTTTGGGAATATACAATATCAAAGCTTCAGTGCATCATTCTTTTTACATTAAATGTCCCATGGCATGAATATTTCACTTTACTTTTTTAGTTTTTTTAACATTAATATGAGTTCCCCCAGCCTGCCTATGGTCCCCCAGTGGCTAACTGGCGCTAGGTGTAAACTGAGCCCTGGGTATCCTGCTCTGCCTTTGAGGAAATGAAAGCTCAGATGGGTCAATCTGGAATGTTGCTCCTTATGAAGTCATAAGGGGCAAGGCTACCTCCCCTTTCTCTATTTTGCCCGCCCAGAGAATTTGGCCCATCCATGAGAGAGAGACATCATGGCTTTGAAATTAACAAAGTGGCAGTTGGTCAAGCCGCCTCCTCCTTGCCCCCCCTTCTCAGAAATGGCACATACTAAGGAAAGCTCATTGTGGGACTGGCTCTAGTGGCTGTAATTCTGCACCAAGGCTGATTTTTTTTTCAGATACAGTATTAGGGGACCACCAAGGTCTATATAAAAACATCCAAGAGCACCATGTCACGGGACCTTTAATGAATGCCTGTTACATTCAAGCCATTGACTTCAAGCCATTTAGCCAAATGACTAAATGACAAAATTAATTGAGAGCTCTATACAACTCTCTCTGTATTTCTCAGGGTGGCTTTGTTTCGAAAATTGTGTCGTTTGGCAACATTCACGCAGATACTCGAGTGAAGATAATGACCTCTTCCATCATGTTTTTTCAATCCTCCGTGTCCTCCTTGGCTACTAGTAACTGTGTGGAGGAGGGGTGGGGTTGGTGCACGATTACGGAAGGCTTGTGTCATGTGGATGCAACAACAGTGGTGTTGTCATTACTTTAGTATTTCTCATGGGGGAGACAGAGACTCCGCACTCTAGCTTTAAAGCACACTATCAACTGACATGATGACTGACTCAAGCTTGATTTAGGGTGGTGCAGATCTTTTGCCATAGCCTACGTAAGTGGCCTGAAGTTTATACTAGTGCGTTGGTATAAATCACGCTTTATGGTAGGTCTGGCTTTATTGAATACTCATGAGGCCCTGTCTTGAAGAGGGTCCCTATATACAAATGACTCACATAGTTTGAACACTGTCGCTTGTAGTGAGGAATTATCACCTGTCCCTGCAATTCCCTGTGGATCTAGGCAAAGGTTTTGCATCTTCCAGTTCATTGTTTAATGGCCAAAACATAACCAAAGAGCAAAGCCAGGGCCAGGTACAGTTGTATTCTAGCGTATAAAAACTGTAGCCTACACATTGCACAGAGTTGGACCCTTAGCAGGTTAGCATTCCCAGATCTTCAGCCGATAGGAATGATGGACAAAAAAAAGACCCAAGTTGCGAATTCTTTTTAACAACTTAGGTTTTACTTTATTCGACTACAGATTGTGTGCTTAAAAGAAAAATCAGAAAAGGCTTCATTTAAAAGGGGCTTAATGAAAAACCCATCTTTGCAATCACACTTCAAGGGTTGTATACAGTCCATTTGTATTTGGATAGTGTAGATGATCATGACATCTGAAAGAAGAATAAAATGGGAAGAGGCAACTGAAAATAACACTATTCTTGGTTGGGAAGGGTGGCGGTCCAAAAACTGACATGATCAAGAAATTATTAAAAGGGGACACCATCATTCCCATTGTAAGAAAGTGTAATTTGTCATTTCCTTTCCTGTTTCACGTTTTGTTTTTATTAAAACCACAACCACTGACAACTAGTGGGATGAGCTAATAAAAATAAATCATCTCCTGTCACTGATTCTTCAGTAGTATTAGGATAACATAAAGAAAATGATCCCACAGACTGTAAAAAAGCAGATTCCCAAAGGCCAATTTTTTCAAAAACACAGTACATATTGGTGCTTAAAATATATAAATTCTTTCTGTATTACAAACCACACATGCATAATTATTCCTTCCACCCCTTTTTGTTGTTCAGCTGTTTAAATGCTGTTAAGTGTTATGTTACTCTGCTAAATTTACTCATTTTTTTTAGAAGCACAGTGATTTGCTTTGTAATTTCTAGGTTTTGATGAACTCACATTTAGGTATTTGTGTATGATTTTGTATGTGACCACAATTTACACTTGGCGGATGTCATCTTCTTTTCATTACTGACAGAATGTAGCTTAACTGCTGTAGTTTTAGCAAACCTTATTGCATGTTATACTCTTACGCAACGTTTTACTGCCAAAGAATAACCATGAAAATGAAGGTCTGCAAAATCTGCACCAAAAAAAGAAAAGAAGAAGAAGGCAGAAACAGCTCATCCATAGGTCCAATGCATTTCCCTCACTATTGGTATCCACTTTCATTATCTTCTCTTACAAATGTTCTTCTTAAAACACGCTATGTGCTTTTCTAATATGTATTTCATAAATGAACTCAGATAAGGACCCCTACTTGCAGCGAGTCTCACAAACCTCTGGTAGTTTAGATTCTTATCAACACTGTGTACACTGTGTACGGGAGCTTTCCATTCCCAGGGCTAAATTTCAAAACAAGAGTGTGTGTGTCTCCTGTGTGTGTGTGTGTGTGTGTGTGTGTGTGTGTGTGTGTGTGTGTGTGTGTTGTGTGCTGTGTGTGTGTCTGTTGTGTGTGTGCTATTGCAGCGGTCTGACACTGACCCCTAGTGTCCAATCATCTCACTATAATTTCCTCTGCTCCAGATAAATTGTGTATTTCACCAGGTCTCTAAGTGACAAATGACCATTATATTTTACATATTTCCCCACAGGTTTTCTCTATTGTCCACATTTACTTATTTGTAATACAAGTTATAAATATGTTTTATATATTCCCCGCTAGGCCTACTGCCGGTATTGAACGAGTGAGAATTAATTCAAGAAAGAATAAATAAATAAATTAACTCTTTTTTTTACCGAATGGGGCGTACACCCTGGACAGTTCAACAGTCTGTCAAATGGCTAAAACAGAGACAGACCCACAATGCATTTGTGAATTCAAAAAATAGTTTTACATACTGTAACTGTTGCCAAAGTTTCCCACATTGCCACAGTATGTGTACTGTCACAGTTTAGTTTCCAGCTCAGACACATCACAGCTTTATTTGTGCTTTTGTGTATATAATGTGAATCATTCCTCATCATTTTGCAGCTTCTCGGGACAAATCCTTTCAATATTTGCACAGGTTTCACAGTGATCAAAGAAAACATATTCTAGCTGTTTGATAATTGTGATAGATAATTCTTTCAGTGGTTGAGTGCTCAGCCTTTCAAAATGGATTGACAAAGTCATGTTTTAGCAGTAACAACACACAGATGTGCGGAGGGAGGCCTATGTCAATGGAACATAAAATCTAGTTCAAACTTTACTGTTTCCTTGCTTTTTTGTTGTTGATTACTGGTTCCTGTTTAATGTTTCATTGCTTAACCACTAATGATTTCATTAATAAAAGCTATTTGGTTCACAGTTTCTGGTTTTCTGTTTTATGTTAGCAGAAAAAGTGAAGGACTGGACACCAAAAAAACCTTTTGATTACATGCTGTGTGACTTTTAGTTTGGTTGTGTTTTTTTATTATTAATTAATTATTAATTTATTAACGTATTTGTCAAACATGGGGATCTATAGTTGTGGATCATGTTAAAGTCTAACAAGTAGCTTAATGTCGGATGCAAAGAGAAACATAGGTACAATGCAGAGGTAGAAAAAATTGTTCTGCTCACCGTTTTGATGCCTCACAATAGTGTTTATGTATTGTCACTGGGATACCATAGATCGGTATTTCCACAAGGACCACATCATATATCATATATCATACATATCTCAAAATAATATCAAAAAGTAGCAGGTGCCCATTCTTACAAGTAATTGTCTACAACCCAAGGCCACATGACAGAGTCCATAAATATCATAATTTATCACATCATATGTTCTATGTAGAGTCAGACAAACCCGAACTGATAAAAAAAAACTATTTACAGATTTAAAATATAAAATATAACATAATAATTTCATTTTATTATTATTATTATTTTTATTATTTTTTTTATTTTAATTGTTATTATTTTCATAACTCCCCTAACCTGTTGCCTCGTTCTGATTTTATCAGCACAAAGGTGGGGCTGTTAGCGGAAATAGTAGAACTGCCAAGACTCTACAAAGCTATCTGAAGTTAGCATGAATACGACCGGAAATGTCGTTTGTAACTCAATCAAAAACGTAGAAATATGGATTGTTCGAAAACACCAATAAACTTACCTTAGCAGATTGTATGTACAGTATGTGTGTTATCTGATATTAGACATTTAGTTATTTAATAACACTTTTATTTTGAAATCCTAAATCGGAAGCTGTCATCTTTAACTTAACGCTGGTCAACAACAGCTGCTTTGCAAGAAACACGACTGAAGTAGTTGGCGATGTGACGTGCACGTCAACCTACCTGTACGAGGTTTGGAAAGTTGTGTGTGTGTGGTGCTACTCGTCCATGGTGTAGCTCTAAGTGTGGCGCCGTCTCTGAATAGGTGAGTTAGTTAAAGACGTAACTAATGTTAGGTGTTAACATAATTAATTAATGGCGAATGAAAGTGAAGTGTTGCTCGCGCGCTGCAAGAGTTACTTCATCCCTGTGCTTTCCTATTATGCTAGTTTGTAGACTAGCTTACTTTCGCTAGCTAGCTAACATTACGTTGTCTGGTAACGTAAGGTACATTAACTACCTTCCCAATGAGCATGTTAATATCTTTTTAGCAATACTCGGTGATCGCCATTTTCAAGTTCGCTGCACATAATGCTTGCCAACGAGCCTATTTTAATGTACAGTAATGTTAGCAAGCTAAGCTATCTCCTAAACTTTTGGGAGAGCAATACTACTAAAGACCCGATGGGTTCTGCCCTCTTGTGTAGCTGAGAATGTAACGTCAATCCCAAAACTACAACACCACACACACAAATACAAACATATAAAATGCGGTTCTCTTTTTTTTAATACACATTACACAATAATTTTTTTTAAAGCACATTTTCTGACAATGTGTTTGGCCAAATTTAGCATATAGTTTTACTATCATCACGAAGTAATGTATAATTTTATAATTACACTCACTCTATTGAATTACAGTACACACAGGCTACACATGCTCAGGTCCTATACACAATTTGATCCCAATGGGATTAGTAATTACTACAAACAGGTCTGATATTTACACACACATGCAGTACCTACAGTATACATGCACAAATGGGGAGATGTCAGATTGAGTGGGCTGCCAGTTGGACCAGCACCCTGAGCGGTTGGGGGTGTATGGTGCCTTGCTCAGGAGGTGAAGTGGCATCTCTCCAGCTACTGATGCATACTCCGTACTTTGGTCCAGTTCAAGTCCATACGGGGACTTGAACTGACGACCCTCTGGTTCCCAACCCAACTGCCCTACGGACTGAGCTACTGCCACCTCAAGTATTATTCTCAGATGTTCACGAACATATTACTAATATTATATAGTACTAGTACTGGTATTGTTACAGGTTTGACATGTCTGGGCAAGTTTTATTTTTTGTGTATCAGTATGTCAATTAGAAGTGTCGGTTTCTAACAAATGAATTGTAGGAAGTGCACACTATTTGTGATGCATTTTCTGTATTTTATCTGTTGCACTTTAAAGTAACCTAAAGAGATTTGTTCTAACACATCCTTTTGAAAATGCTCACCTGTTTGGTTATTTATTGCTATTTACTGAATTCCTTTAAGCAATTCCTTAAACATTATGGTAACTCTTTCCTGCTCTCCATCTCCTTCCCCATCATCTTCCCTTTATCTCTTGTTGCTGTTTATTCCCCTCTCTCTCTCTCATCCTCTCCTGGCTTCTTCCTTTTGCTATCCTCCTGTTCCAAAGGAGCACCATGGCAATGTGGATCCAGGCCCAGCAGCTGCAGGGTGAGGCCTTGCACCAGATGCAGGCGCTGTATGGCCAGCACTTCCCAATCGAGGTGCGACACTACCTGGCCCAGTGGATTGAATGTCAGCTCTGGTATGCAGTAGACTTTTATCTTTATTTCTATTCCAATTTCTTTTTAATGACAATCTCTTTAGATGGAAGGTACATTTGGCTGGATTTATTTTTTATAATATACAATCAATTTACATTCTTAATCGCATGAGATTCCTCGTCAACTCACGATTAATCGCAAATTAATCAAATTGAATTGAATCTTTCAAATGTACCTGAAAAAGGGATAGTCTTCAGGTTTTAAGTTCACAAAAGGTTGGTATCTCATGAACACCTTTACACAATCCCCCATTTAAAAAGTCCTATAAAAATATTTTATATTCTGAATACAATGTTGTCAGTGTGTTAATGTTGGAGTCCTGACCCTTGGCAAACAAGCGATTGCGCCGTCTTTAGAAAGTTAACTAGTCGCAAGTTTGCGATAAAATGCAGTTGGGTTGTCGAGACAAAAAACATTTATGTAGCAGCTGTAATTCAAATAAACTAAATGTCATTTTTTTCTTTACTCTTATACTAAATGTTTGCCAGTGTCGCTCAAGCAGAACAACAGGGTCAGGAAGAGAAAGAGACAGATTTGTTCGTTTATAAAGTTATTTCTGATTGGCATAATATACATATATTTTTTGTTAAAAACAGCCTTTCGTCCTAATTGTAATCACTGCCCTTTGCAATGGCGTGGCTGAATTATCAACTATTTCCTGTTTGGATGAAACAATGTACTTGCTTTTATCACACTAAAACCCTCACACAAAGCTTGATCTTACTTTACAGCACCACAAATTCCAAGACAACAAATACATAAATGTGCTGTATTTATATAGCGCTTTTCCAGTCTTAACAACTGCTCAAAGCGCTTTTACATCTACAGAAACATTCACCATTCACCACATTCATACACTGTGGCCGGGCTGCCGTACAAGTGCCACCTCTCACGATAAACATTCATACACATTCACACTCCGATGCGCAACTCGGGATTCAGTGTCTTGCCCAAGGACACTTCGACAATGACTGCAGGGCAGGGATCGAACCACCACCTTCCGATTGGCAGGCAACCGCTCTAAACCCTGAGCCACAGCCGCCCCTTTACATAGTAACTAATACCATGACACTTTCTATCTGGAATCCAATGGGTTGTCTGTATTTAACCCTACTCTCCTTTTTGTAAGATCTAACGTAAATTCAGGCAGTGTAGATTTTTGGTACGGCCTGTGGATTTTTTTAGAGGTAAAGAAATTTGAATAGCGTGTGAATTTTGTTTTTTGTGAATTTTATTTTTTGTGAATTTTTGTTTGTTAAATGTGCGGATTTTGGGTTGGGCGTGTAGACTTTGTGAAGGTGTGAATCATTTTTTATATTTAATATCATGAAGTTCTGTGTAAAGAATTATTAACAAAGGAATTATTTTGTTTGAATTATGAAAGATACAGTGGCTTGAGAAAGTTTACACACCCATGCTAAAATAGATTTAAAAAGAGTAATAAAAAACATCTTTTGGAAATTGATCTTAATGCCTTAATTAAAAAAAAAATTGGAAAATCCAACCTTTTATGGACACCAATTATTGTGAAGGAATAATGTATTGTAAATAAATAAATGTTCCACCTTAAGATACAGGGTGCATAATTATACACACCCCTATGTTAAATTGCTATAGAAGCAGGCAGATTTTTATTTTTAAAGGCCAGTTATTTAATGGATCAGGATACTATGCATCCTGATACAGTTCCCTTGGGCTTTGGAATTAAAATAGCCCCCCCAATCATCACATACCATTCACGATACATAGAGATAGCCTTTATTATTAGACTCACGGTCCATAAGATACAACAACAACAACAACAACAACAACAACAAAGATACAATTACACAAGACAGACAACAGACATTGGCATGGGGAACTTTCCATAAGTTCATCTCTCGATGTAAATTAAACCAACTATTAAGCTAACTGAAATAACACCATTCCTATCTCTAGGAATATATCAGATATATCAGCGAGCCGATATTATCGGCCGATATTAGGCATTTCCCTATCTATCGGTATCAGCATTTATAACCAGGGTATTACCTGGTTAAATAAAGGATAAATAAAAAAATAAATAAAGGATAAATAAAATAAAAAAAATATAACGGCCGATTTATACAAAAAAAAAAAATCATTCATCAGAATTATTTATGACAAATAAATGATTCTGATAAATCAATCAAAATTTTATTTCAACAGTTAAATGAATGTTTAAAAAATTAAAAACGGACTTTCAACCTTGTTATGAGTGTTGGCGTTGCATAGTTTGTCCACCAGAGAGCGCTCTACAACGTCCCTGTTGGAAAGACTGATTTCAAAGGACTTTAAGTTTCATATCTTAAGTTTGTATTTTTAATCCTTTTATTTCTCAGAACTTTAATATATTTTGATGTTCCTCTGTTCTGTTTTTTATTATCATATTTTAGTGAGAACTCATAAATACCTATTAATAACTAATGTTAGGAAAATCTTTGTTTTGTAACGCACTGGAATTAAAGAAAAAACATATATATATATATATATATATATATATATATATATATCAGATTTTTAAATAACCAAATATTCGTATCGGCCTTTCAGTCGGGCTCTAGTTTGTGAGAATTTACGCATTAAAGTTACCAGGAAGCAAGAAATCTGCTCTTTTAGGCCTACACCACCCTCTCCAAATGGGCACTGCGCTAGATCAATTCAAATTGACTAGAAATTTCAGTTGACTAAACTACACTCAGTTAGCTAACCGTAAAGTATGTAACGTGCAGTATTTCACTAAAAACAATGTATAGACTAAAACAAAATAAATCCATCTCAACTGTCACTCTTGACCCACTCAATTCTATAGTGGTGTCTGTATAGCAGAGGATGAGAAAGCTACAGCTTAAAGCTCTGCATTCACTCATGATGCGGCACCTTCAAGCAGAGGTGTGGCTGTGCTTATTTGTGTGTTTTATTTGGAACACGCGGTGCCGTTTGTACTTCTCTGATTCACTGCTTTGTACAGTCCCTCTCTTCGTTGACTCTCTAGCTCGACCATCACTGCTCTCTGCCTCGCTTTGAGCCAGGGAAGGAGGGATGGGGCCAACAAACAGTCAAGTGATACTTACTGGCTGTGTCTCATTCCACATACTTCCGTCAGTACACTGCCAATGTGCACTGACCACTAATGGTGCGTTCATGCCACCTGGGAATATAATAATAATAATGTATACTTTATTTATCCCGCAAGGGGAAATTACAAGGGGAAATATCAGGGACCGCCTCTGTGATTACGTTGTTTTTCCGACTGCTGGCATTCACATGATGTGTGTTCTTCTTCGATTATATTGGTGTAGCAACTTGTTGCATGACTGCCACCAACTGTTGGGCGTAGCCTAGAGCATCAGGTGTGTGTAAACATGGAGGCCACAATAATATGTGTCAAATGTCTATGTATGTTTCTTGACAGAGGTGTTTGTCCACAATAAACAATTTATCAATTGAATATTTTCAGTGAACTCAAACTAGAAATCAAACGTGTGTTCTCAATAACGCGTCACCAACTGGGAAACTCTGTTAGCAAAATCTAGCCCGATCTGATTCCCACAGGAAGTGACATGAATGATGACGTTTTCACTGGGTTTCTCTTTTTCCCATGCTCATGAACGCACGCTTACTGCCATAGCGCCCACTTTTGATGGTTAGTGTTGTCCCAAAAGGAACTCTTAGGTCAAAAAACTTAGCGGAAATGACAAGCGGTCGATTCGGCTCGCCGCCTCTCAAAATCAGACAAAAATCTATTGAACTGACCTTTGTCAATCAAAAAAAAAAAACAGATTCAACAACTGTATGACCTACTTAAAATGTTTTTTAGAAACACGTTTGGGTGAACTATTTTCGATAAACTCAAGATCGTATTCCCAACAAGCATGACAGCATGGTGGCTTTCATGCTCGGTTGTGAAATCCATGAGAAGCCAGACCCACGTGACGCGTTCGTCCAATCAGCTGCCGGTCGACATCCCTGGTCCATCCCCTTTCCGCTTTGTAGTCAAGATGGCGCAGGTTTAGTGCGCACAGTGTCCATTGTTCCACACAGAACGTTTTGACCGTTGTTGGGGGACATCTGGGTACTTTCAGTGCACTGACTTTTTGTGTTATCTACACTATATACTTAAAATTAAGTGTTTGAAGTGTGCAAGTAGGCCGTTCAAGACACAGCCACTACTATGCAGCTTAACAACAGGGACGTACAGTATATGAAACTATTTTAGCGAGGTGTTGATTTGACTGTATGAGCAATTTGGAGGATGTAGTATAGGGGTGCTGTTGAACCCTATTGCATTGTACAGAGATGGGCTTCTGTTATTTAGCCCTCGTTGATATAAATGAGGTGGTGGACTGTTGTATTAGACCCCATCAGTTTTAGCTAGGGTGTAGCTAATAAAATGGCAGCTGATTGTAAATCTATTAAATTGTTATAGGTGACCTTGTCTGTCCATCCTTTCACAATTTAAATCTTATTTTCATGGTTTTGGCCATCATTCATAATAATGTACTCCCAAGCTAGTAGCTGTATTTTATGGCAACATTAGTAAAAATAAGTCTGAAAGGAACAGGTTATTCTTTCATTATTATTATTTTTATTATTATTATTTTTATAAAATCATGTTTCTTGTGATTTGAAAATTGCACTCTTGCAAACCGTTATTTAGATTTTAAAAGGATGAATAGTTTAGCACTCCCTGAGACAACTCTGGGTGAACAGTTTAACCACTGTTCTAAATCAGTGCTCAGGATACAGCACATTAAACTGCAGGCATAATAGTACACCATCAGCACATTACAAACACTCACGAGAAACGAATGCTTCTGTGTGCTTCTGTTTTTTTACTACCTGAACAGTCTTACTGAACCTGATGATACTCTTATGTTTCACTCTTTTGGGTTGTCATTTTTTGTGTTTGTAATGTACTTATTAGTAGTGCTCTCACCGTTAATAACGTAAACCAATTTTATCGGCGTCAACATTCTTTTTGGCCTAGAAGACTTTGTAGTTTTTGCACATGTTGTTGCAACAACTCGTAACGTTAGAAAAACTACAACACCACACCGGATCTAGCTAGACCGGAAAAAAAACAGGCACGCTGCATGCACGCCGTTTGGGCTTGCGAGCTGGCCAAAGAGTAGTAACGTTACGTTTTGAGTGGATGGCGAGCGAAAGATGCCGAAATGGATGCTAACAAGAGTCAGAAGGGAAAGTTTTCTTAAGCAATGAAGCAAGCAGATCCACTTTTCCCTGTTAAGAGCATTCAAATGAAAAAAGGGACAAAAAGAAATCAAGGGACATTTAGAATAGATAAATTGTGCTTTAACTGTGACATTCATGCGATTAATCGTGATAAAATATTTTAATAGTTTGACAGCACTACTAATTACTTCTTTCACCTTGTGACCAAAAGCACAATATAAGTAGTGTTTTTATTGTTATCACAACATCCATTATTTGTTTGTTTTATTTCATGTTTTATAGTCAAAGTTGATAAGATTTGTGACTGAGATTTATGTAATGATGTACTCCTGTGACAGCCGAAGCGGCCATCCACAGCTAGTCTTAGTGAAGCAGCACTAAGACTTTGGATTGGTTAAAAATGTGCCTTGTGTAACCGTGCCTTTCCCAGGGATTCAGTGGAGTTGGACAACCAAGCAGAGGAAGCCAAAGCTAAGCGTCTGCTGGACAGCCTGGTGGCGGAACTGCAGAAGAAAGCCCAGCTACAAGGAGGGGAGGACGGCTTTCTGCTGAAGATCAAGCTGGGCCACTACGCCAACCAGCTCAAGGTACCAGTCAGCTACTGCAAGATGAGGGGAAACAAGCCTAGCCTGAGACCTTGTTTTACCCACCAGTCAGACATAATGAAACCATTTGGTGCACTTTACATGACCATGTTTCCAACAGATTAGAATGCTGTTGAATGCTGTCCTTCTCTGCTACTCTTTCTTCAATGCCTAATGAATCTATCTCTTTCTCTCACTGACCCTGTCTTTCTGCTTGAGCAGCACTGGTTGACGCCTGAAAATATTATAAACAAATTAATAAGAAATTACACTGGTCGGACTGTTCAGCTCTGTTTCAGACTGATACCTCCGGTCCAGGCTGTTCCTCGGCCTCAACACAGTCACGGAAAATACTTTTAAATACTCATAAATACTCATAAACACTAAATAATATAATTAAATGTAATAAGTTTATCTGAATTAAAGCTGTTACATAATATGTTTTGACCTCATTGACCATTTTACCGCAAACTAACTAGTTAAATTTCTAAGACGGCGCAATCGCTTGTTTGCCAAGGGTCAGGACTCCAACATTAACACACTGACAACATTGTATTCAGAATATAATTTTTTTTATAGGACTTTTTAATGTGGGATTGTGTAAAGGTGTTCGCGAGATACCAACCTTTCGTGAACTTGGGAATTTTGCCAGCCGTCTTCTCTCGTTTTCATGGAGACGGACGCTGAGTGCACAGAGGGGAGGGGCTGTGGGTGAGTTGCGTGACTGACAGAGAGACAGAGGAGGGAAAGGAAAGGAAATGGAATACGTTGCATGTTTTAAACAGAATAACTCAACGCAATATGTGGGGGCCGGTGTTGATTGTGTGGCACACCATCACAAATGAGTCTATGTGTGGGAAACACTGCATGATGCAGGTCTCATTTCATAGCTGTAGTAAAACTCTGCCAGCTCAAGCAAACCTTTCCTGGGGTTTTTAGCCTGTGGGATTCCTGTGTTACCTTCACTCATGTATTTTGGCAATCAGGGCACGCAAACATCCGAAAATGAATCTTATTCTTCGTCTTCTTCTTCTTAATCTCATTATTATTATGGTGCAAACAATACACCGTATAGCTCACAAAAGCTGTATCAATAAATGATTTAATGGCATGTGTGTGGCGAGCCAGAAGACTGTAATGCATGCTTTATGGGCCCTAAGATGGAAGCCTAAAAAACGTCTGTCTTGGTATCCCAAAAGCAGCCAATGTGTGATGTTTTGAGGTTATTTGTTGGATGAAAAGATGGACATTTTGACTAAAAACCAACATTGTGAATAACTCCCGACCTAATTAAAGTCCAGTAAAATCATTTCTTCAAACCAGTTGTCATTTGTAGCCTACCCCTGTGCCAGTTGGAGCCTGGGAATTAAAAACCAACATGTAGGGCTACTCAAATATGACAAAAATTCCCCTAAAAAAGGACTGATCTACATTCAATGTAATAAAATAAGAAATGTGAAGCACTGGTTCAATTATAATTAGTTTAATCTTTGGATAAAGTGTGTGTTGTGTTGTGTTGCGTTGCAGAGCACTTATGACCGCTGTCCTTTGGAGCTGGTGCGCTGCATTAAACACATCCTGCACTCGGAGCAGAGGCTGGTTCAAGAAGCTACAAATGTAAGTGTTAAAGAGGCTGATGTCTGTCATCATTTACAGGAATCCTGTGAAACCAGTGTACATTGCCCTGGTTGTGTTTGGGTTAAGGTGTATGTGTCGGGACGAGGATGAAAAAATGCTGTTGGTCAATACCAACACCAGCATACAAACAGACAATAAATTACACATATTAGTAAAGTTGGGTCAATTTCCAGTTTTACTGGTCCAGTCTATGAGTTTTAAACCAGTTGTAATTTATACTAACCGGCTAATTCAGGAGCAGCTGCTATTTCACTTCATTTTTAATTTTTGGTAGTCCGGTGTGGTGTCTGGCTTAATATCAAACAGGTTTGAAAAGTGACCCAATCCTACGTATGATAATTGTTTAACCAAACTAAAGGTTACAAATTAAACAAAACGATAACACGCAAGCAACATCTGTAACTTAAAAAAATGTTTTGTGTGTAGGCCAGCACTGGCAGTGGGGTGCAGGCCATGGACAGCCTGTCACAGCGACACCAGCAGATCAACCAGGCCTTTGAGGAGCTCCGTCTCTCCACACAGGAGACTGAGAATGAACTGAGAAAGCTGCAGCATAGCCAGGAGTACTTCATCATCCAGTACCAGGAGAACCTGCGCATCCAGGGTGAGGATGAAGGACGCATTGACGGACTTAGAAAGTCCCATACCAATCTAAATGATACGGACAAATGCAGACAGTTACAGACAGCTATATTGATGTTTTGATGTGTCTTAAGTGTGCGTCCCATGTAGGCTGAGTCTTGACAGCGTCTCAGATTAGACTTTGACTTGATGATCGTCTGTTTGACTCCTACGTGTGTAGAAAACAACCTATAGTTTGGCAGGTCAAAAGTTACCAAATGTTTCCTTCTTTTTGTAATGCCTTTTCTGTTTTCCCACTTGCTGGTGTTTCTAGCCCAGTTGAGCAGCCTGTCTTCACTGCCTCCAGCTGAGCGCACCCAGCGGGAGACCGCCCTACAAACCAAGAGGACCACTGTAGAGGCCTGGCTCACTAGAGAGGCCAGCACACTCCAGAAATATAGGCTTGTATGAGACACACACACACACACACACACCCACACACACACACCACACACACACACACACAACACAAGGGTCACAGTGTTGTTATGGGTGGGCATTCCATTTGACATATATTGGACATTTTTTTGTTATTGCATTTGAGTTTGGCCAGACTCAAATGCAATAACACCTACAAAGCACCAAATGCGGGAAGATGTTCTGATTGGCGAGTTAATCTCGGAAAGTTATCCACTAGGGGTGTTCAAAAAAATCAATTCACATTCATGAATCGATTCAAGCTCTACCAATTCAAAATCATGTTTCTTTCATGTTTTTTTCTTCTTTTTTTATAATGCCGTGTATACTATAACATGAGAAAAGTAAGTACATTTACATACTGTGAATCATTTTTAATTGAGTTTTTTTTTTAATCAATCGCTTTTGAATCAAATCTTGGGCCTAAAAATCAATCTAGAATAGTGACATTTTCTGAATCATGCACCCATAGTTTCCGCCCCACCGGCTGGTAAATGTTTGAAAAAAAAATGGTCATGTTAACACATTACTACAAGGCAAAAAAACAGATTAGGAGTCACTGCATAACAAATACGGCGACATATTAAAGTGGTACCAGGAGAAGTATTCATTGCCTATAAAAAGTGTTGTTTGATACGTAACCAAAGATCCACCTCTATCTTTTCTACGCACACACACACTTTTTTTGGGATCAATATCCATCCATCCATCCATCCATCCATCCATCCATCCATCCTCTCACTCAAACAGGCAAATGTAGATCTGGTCCAGACAGGGATGATTATGCAGAATCAACACGTTGGTAATAACGACACCTGGATACTGACTAAATAAAGGCAAAGCAGGTATTAAATTGTTTTCTCTGTAACTAGTTGGGATTGCATTACGAACGGATGGTTTTTAGAACTTTTAGAAATGTTATATTTCTCACTGTGAAAGCATCGTAACAAAAACAAGATAATGTGTAAAAACTGTAAATTTGAAACAACTACTGACGTTTAAAGAACATGTCATAATATAGTTTGGAACCAGGAAGATGGTGATGGACTTGTCAATGATGACTGAAACAACTTAGTCCAAATATCTTCCCTTTTTCCCCCCTTCACTCAGATAATACCACATAGATTCTAATTTTTATTTGGACATTCACAGGCGCCCTCCTTTGTGTTATGTCTCCTTCCACATGCAGACGCAGTCTTTCGCTGAGGCCGATTTGAACATTTAAAAGTTCTCCCCATTCCTCAGGAACTACAACTTCATTGATAAAATAATCCCAGCAGGCACTCCCTAACCTCGCCCAAAGCATGTAGACAGTAGTAGCATTATTAAATGCAAATTTTAACTGCACAACAGCTGCTAACATTAACAAGGTCAGAAGCACCTGTAATTTGTTATCCATGTTGAAATCACTCCAGGTTGTAGCTTGTTTCTTGTTTTTTAACCGTGAGGGGCCTGAGGAATCAGGAAAAGACAAGTCCGGACTCGGCCTGCACAACTCAGGGAAAAATTTGAATCCTGATTCTTTTTTATAAAGCTTTTAATTGATATCATGATTCTCTGTCACTTTTTTTTTCTCACAAAGTATGTTTATTACACACCTGAACCATAACAAAACAAAACAAATTGGCAGTACCAAACCTTTTTTTTGGCATCTGTAGCAGATTGCTCATCCCCACAAGCCTGTAAACATAGAGGCTTCAATGAAGAGAAGGGAGAGCATTAAGACCTATTTTATACGGTCTATGTTTAAAAGTCACAGAAGAAAGTAGTAGTAGTTGTGATGCAGTCGGCTCGTAAAATGAAATGAGAATCAAAGAGTTAAAACAAAAAAGAAGATAAAAATCGATAAAAATTGAAAAATTATTTTTTTTTAAACTACAATGCAACCCCAGAGATTTAAAAAAGAAAGAAAATGGATGTCTCCATTTTTGTGAATGAGAAATGCCAGAAGTGTGGGGGCGAGGTGTATAAGTAGCAAAAGATATTGCACAACAAAATATTGTGGCTGTGGCCTCAATCATTTCTTTTATTTAGTTTTTTTATTTTATAGACCTAATCTTTTCTAAGCTCTTTTAAAACCTACCAGTATTGAATTTTCGTCACCTTTTCAGTGGTCACTGGTCTTTTGTTGAGCTGGTGACATCTGTGCCATTTGGCTAATCCTATCTCACATATCAGCCTTATCTTGCTAGATGAGTGTACTCTTGGAGTTCAAAAAGTGTCTCTTTTTTAAGATATTTTTTGGGGCTTTTCCCTTTTTGGGATTTGATAGTGGATAGATGGGTAAGGGGAGAGAAAGAGAGGGGATGATATGCAGCAAATGGCCGCAGGTCGGATTCAAAACCCGGGCCCCTGCATGGGGCGCACACTCTTACTGGGTGAGCTAGAGGCCGCCTGCAAGAAGTGTCTCTAACCAATATTCCAATTCCAGCAGAAGAACACACTTTCATTTGCGCTTCATTACTTTCCAGACATGTGCAACATGGGTCAAAAAAACCTGCACAATTTTGCAGCAGGCATAGTAAGTAGATGGCCTCTTTTTGAGCTTTAATAACTCCGCTTCCACTGCTCAATAGTAAACACAGTAGTATGTAAATGTGGATTTTACAGTAATTGAGTTCCTACAGTGTACGTAGTAAACATGATGCCCAATATCTTGTTGAGCTCACTTCTCCCTGTGTATCTTTTTATGATGTTAATATACTGTCACATATTCAAATGCGGCTGGTGGTGTGTTTGCAGGACCTGTCAGAGCAACACCAGAAGACCCTGGCCCTGCTAAGGAAGCAGCAGACTCTGATCCTGGATGAGGAACTCATCCAATGGAAGAGAAGGCAGCAGCTGGCTGGCAATGGGGGTCCTCATGAGGGGGGGCTGGATGTCCTCCAGTCTTGGTATATACCGGACTAATACAAGTATTTTAACTGGCATATTCTATTAAAGTGTGGAGATTTTATTAAATGGTTTTCACGCACTAAGCAAATGCATAATGTTTTGTCATGTAGAGGAAAGTTTGAATTGTTTTCTTTCACTGAAAGACTTTTGAGAAAACATGAGTCACATAAAAAGCATAAATATATAAACAAGATGTGTATGCACTCACATGGAGGGACTCTTCCCTTTTATTTCCACCCTGTGGTGGTATCTCCACCTCCTGTCCCTGTCCGCCAGGTGTGAGAAGCTGGCTGACCTGATCTGGCAGAACCGGCAGCAGATCAGACGGTGTGAACATCTGACCCAGCAGCTTCCTCTGCCGGGTCCAATGGAGGAGCTGCTGAGCAAACTCAACGCTGACATCACTGATATCATCTCCGCCTTAGTTACGAGGTGAGAACTGGACTTCACCCCTTCAGTGTGAATGTTGTCAACAGTGCCTGTTAGCTGGTCAGATAGGTTTGCTGGTTCCCACTCCCACAAAAGAAAGGGTTCTGAAAAGGAGACTCCACCCAATTGATTCAGGAACAGTGGAACAGTGACTAGTTCTTTACTCTTGGTGGCTATGGGAGTTTGTCCATCCAGCCTACGTATACTTTGTGGAATTGGATATAGCTTATGCCCATATGCCCCCTGGAGTATATTGTGGGGGGTTGCTGTGGGTTGCCAGAGCTGCAACTAAGAGCCATCCCTTGTATACCCGGAGTGATAACTCTGTTCTCAGTAAGTGGAGGGCTCCTCCAGGATTGTGCCTGTTTGCAAATTCTGAATTTTATTGATTTTTCTTTCTGGCCGTAGGCAGGCTGAGGTGATTGTCTGACGCGGTGAACCCAGGATTGCATATTTACTTTGTGCAGATAATCTAGTTCAGCTGGTTTTGTCCGATTGTTATCTCCAGTGCATTCTGGAATGGTTTGCAGTGACCGATTTCAAAAGTAGAATTGATTGAAGTATTTTTTTATTTTATTTAACCTTTATTTAAGTACTGCCTAAAGCAGTGACTGACCAGCCCAAAAATATTTCTAATAAAAAAAAAGGATGTCTATATAAAGAGCCACAGTCATGTCAGCCATGTCACCGCCATCAGTGTCTGATTTACTAAACGACAAAATTGTAACTGAAAACACAATGCTACATTTCAAATGTTTAGAATCAATCCCTAAATTAAAGCTATAGTGCGTAGTTTCTGTTGCCCTCATGAAGGATTTAAAGTAATGGCAACAAGGCAGTCGGCGCACCGTCCCCACTCCTCCACGCAATTTCAAGTGGCCAAAAAAACATGATGGACTCTTGAGAAGAGGTAATAATCTTCAACTTGAGTTACTGCGCACGGAAATCACCAGACAACATAATTTTCTAAACAAAGTCATACTGAGAAATACAGAGTGAGTTGTGTGGAGCTGATAGTCTAGCTTTGTAGCAACTCATTTGGCAATGGCTTGAATGTAACAAACCTTCATCAATATAAAGAAGTTACGCACTAAAGATAGTATTATTGTTTTGATTACCATTTTCTTTTTTTTAACATACTCCCTGCAGTATTCCAAAATACCCCTAGGGGCATGCAGACCCTGATTTGAGAAACACTGGTTTTGAGAGTTTGTCTTCAACCTCCTTAATCTCTGGTTATCATCTTTACCACACACTCAGTCTTAGTTTTTCTGTGCATTTTAGGCCTTTTCAATACATTTGACAGCTAAAGACAGGAAAGGGGGAGAGAGAGGGGGAATGACATGCAGCAAAGGGCCGCAGGTCGGAATAAAACCCGCTGTCGCTGCAGTAAGGACTGAGCCTCATTATATGGGACGCATGCTCAACAAGGTTAGCTACCCAGGCGCCGCACATACTTTCTGTTTTAAGTTGTAATTACTTCACTTACTTAAATAGTCATCAAATAATTACCTAAATACCTTTCACTTTATTTCAAAATTATTGTAAGTGAATTTCCATGGTCCAAAAGTAACCTTTTACCGTCAGCTGGCAGCACACAGTTAAAGGTCTGCCTTTCTTTTGTGATTAAAGGTATTTGTCAGGGACCATGTACAACAAAAGGTCTCTCAAGCAAAAAGTAGTTCTGGAGATCAAGTTACTAGCTGCTTTCCATCTGCAATCTCTTGTCCTTATATACAAGAGATATACCTGTCACTATGCCATTTTATCTTTCTTGTTCCACCGGCTGTTATACTGGTGGTATCCCATGCTCAACCTCTATGAGAATGCTTATGCAAAGTTGCTGGAAAGAAAACTCAGACCAGTCGTTCAGCCTCAGATTTAAAGAGGAGAAATACAGATTCTTTCCTGCCCATTGAGCAGTGTACCCGATTTTTACTCTTGTAAGGATACTAGAGCAGGGGTTTTAAAACAGGGGTTTTAAAATTCTGAGACAGCGGGTCAGTCTGAGACAGTGGGTCCTTTCAGACAAAGTTTGGGAAAAGTGCCCCCTGACTCCACCCCCAGTGTTCCCTTGCTTAGTTTCACTCAATTGCAGGATGCAATCAGGATTATGTTATTTGATGCCACAGACACACAACAATTGAGTTTGATATAACTTTAGACTACACCAAATACTGTGTGTTGTGTGTGTGTGTGTGTGTGTGTGTGTGTCACATCACTGCCTTGATTCTGATATACAGTAAATTTCGTTTCTCCACCTACTTGAACCCAACCTACAAAACCCAACAACATACAGACAACGCAGCATAGTTTACCAGCAGGTAGCATGTAGCTGCACTTTTACAGACACCATGGCCACTGCTGGAGGAAACAGAACTGGAAAATCCTCTTGCTTCCAAGAAGTCACCAGCGTGGCAGCAGTTTGCCTTCCCTGGAAGTTACAGAATGTAAACAAACAAAGAACGGTTACACTTGTGAAACAGAACGCGCCAGGTGCACCTTGTAAAGATGTTGCCTTTTGTTAAGGAAAAACTCCAGAGCAGCTCAACTCATTTCACATATGTGAAGAAAGTTCAGGAGACTTTGATGAATTACACAGAAGCATGTAATGGACACTCAATTAAGGATAGTTTAGGATTACACAGTACAGTGTAGGTGTCATCCCAACTTCTGAAGTTCCTGTCCTCCTGAAGGTGTACTCAAACTAATGCTGGAGGTGTTAAGTTTAGCTGAACTTTTAAAGTAAACAAAAAGTGTGGCAGGCCACTGACCTCCAAAAGTAGACAGCCTGAAACAAAACATCCCCTCATCATGCAGCCGCATCAATTTTCTAAATCTGTAGAGACACCAAGTTGAAGTACTTCTTTGCCTGGAAAGGTTATGACCACTTGCCAACACAACCTCATAACTTTTCCATAAAACATAAAAAACATAAAAGTCTGTTGCTTGTTTCATGAAAAATACGATATTATACAACATATCCATACGAAACAATGTCCGTGCGTCAAGGTAGGCATGTCAGCAGAAAAGTGGTTGCAAATGTACAGCGTGGCACAAAAGTATTGAGGGCTGAAATAAAGTCGTTTTTGGAGGGCATGTTTGGATTACAGCCAGACTTGAACAGTAGAATGGCCACTTGGCCCAGGTAGAAGTAGATCAAATGCTTTGTCTTGTGTGTCACGTAGGGTACCACTTGTGTACCACTGTCTCAACTCAACAAATTGTTGACCAACCCATCATGTCATTGTCCCCTCTTCTCTTTAGTACCTTCATAATTGAAAAGCAGCCGCCCCAGGTGTTAAAGACCCAGACCAAGTTTGCAGCCACAGTGCGCCTTCTGGTGGGCGGGAAGCTCAACGTCCACATGAATCCACCTCAGGTCAAGGCTGTCATTGTAAGCGAACAGCAGGCCAAAGCTCTGCTGAAGAATAAGAGCACACACAGGTGAGGTGCACATGCTAGCATGCATACTTGTAATAATGATGAATGCACTAATCAAACACATTATTGACTCTTGGCTGATACAAAGCTAAAATAATACTTAAAAGCAGGTTGATTAAAGCAGGAACATGTTGGATATTCATTCATTCATTACATTTTCAGTTGAACAAATCAAAATTATTCCATGGTGGTTACATCATTATGTGAGATTAACAGTTGACAGCTACAGTCACTATGTAATGCAATGGACTGTATTTATATAGCGCTTTTCTACATCTACTCAAAGCGCTTTTATACACTACAAGAACCATTCACACACATTCAAACGCTGGTGGATGAGGATGCCATACAAGGTGCCACCTGCTCATCAGATAAACATTCATAAACATTTACACTCCAATGGCACAGCATCAGGAGCAATTTGGGGTTCAGTGTCCAAGGACACTTCAGCATGGGACTGCAGGGTCAGGTATCAAACCACCAACCTATTGGTATGCCACAGCTCTACCACCTGAGCCACAGCCGCCCACTGTGTGTGGTAATCCCTTTTTTAACTGCTTTCTTCTGCCTTGGTAGTGAAAGCAGTGGAGAAATCCTGAACAACAACTGTGTAATGGAGTATCACCAGGCCACTGGCACCCTCAGTGCACACTTCAGAAACATGGTAAGCTCTACTGTTTAAGTTTGAGTGATACATTACTGTTTAAAAAAAGCATAACATTTTGTATATAGTAATTGTATAATTGTTTTACGTGCAACAATATTTTTACATTATTTGGTTAGAAACCTCATGTAGTTTTGTGAGGTAAAACTTGAGCTATTGGTCCAATAACCAGACTAAAATTTGGCTTGGAGTGCGTCAGGGATCAATTCTAGGTCCTTTTTCTTTCTTTCTTTCTTTTTTTACCTCATTTTATTTTTATACAGACTTCAACTAGTTATACCTTCCAATAAAGACTACTGTTTTTGGCGGGCTACTTGTATTACAGGTCATCCATCATTTGATGCTAAAAACTGGATGGCAAATTATTTTCTTCAGTCAAAATGGCATAGGCATTTATTTTTATTGTTGGCCCTCAACATATTTCTAAACTGTTGCCAAATCTAAGATTTCTGTCCTTTTGAAGAATTGTTCTATTTCAACTTTGATTTTATTCACCCCATGACTAAGGTAGTTTAATCTTATCAAATTTATAATCTTGCAAAGATTATACTTTTGCTCAATTTGATTACTCCGATTTTATTTTTCACCTGCGATATTGATTCTCATGTTTTTCATAGATCGAGTAGTCATGTAATAAACTATGTTCCAGATTGAATTCTTGCACAGAGATGAAATCTACCGTATTGGCCTCAATATTTGGCAATCTTGATTATAAGATGTAAAGGAAGCCTCTAATCTCCTTCTATGTCTTTTTACAGTCACTGAAGCGGATCAAGCGGTCGGATCGTCGAGGTGCAGAGTCAGTGACGGAGGAAAAGTTCACAGTTCTGTTTGAATCACAGTTCAGTGTTGGGGGCAACGAGCTGGTCTTCCACGTCAAAGTAAGATATAGAACATTTGACCTTTTTATATTTGTAAATATCACCTATTAAGCACTGGTTCTCAAATGGTCAAAGCTTAAAGGCACTGGTAGCTCATCTGGTGGAGCGTGCGCCCCATGTACCAAATTTTAATATATAAAAAAAAAAATGTAGGCCTTTATTTGAAAGGAGAGCTTAGACGTGAAAGGGGAGAGAGAAATGGAATGACATGCAGCATAGGGCCGCTGGTCCGAATTGAACCTGCAGCCACTGGAACCCCAACCTGTGGCCCTTTGCTGCAAGTTGTCCCCCCTCTCTACCTCCTTTCTTGTCTACAGCTGTCCTATCAATTAAAGGCAAAAAAGCCACACAAACAGCAGCTAACACTCTTATAATTTTCTACGTACATCCCCCATATCAGCAGCTAGGTGCTTTGTGGCAGTTCATCTTCCTCTCCTCACCTTTTTTGAACTGCTTTTAATGTTTGATCAAGGTTATGTAATATTTTTAGTGCGATGTGTGTTTTTTAACTCTGTAAACGGTCTTTGAGTAAAATGAAAAGCACTATAGATAAAGGTCTTATTATTATTATTGTTAGTCCTCAGCTATCTGCTACTGAATTCATCTCCACTGTTTTGGGTCTCCTTTTGATTGAATGCCAATAAATAAATTCAGAAGACTTGAACCTCTTGTCGTGTCTGTAACCTGCAGACCTTATCACTGCCTGTGGTAGTGATCGTCCACGGCAGTCAGGATAACAACGCCACAGCCACTGTCCTGTGGGACAACGCCTTTGCTGAGCCGGTAAGTAGGCTCCTTATGAACGGCATGTTTTCCAAAATGGCCTTTTTTACGTTACCACGTAAGGTGACTGTACCAAGTAGTAGTTCCCCATAACATCATACACAGTGTCAGCCTGTGAGGTTTTACTTGGCATAATATACATTTGAAGGACAATCTTGTCATATTCTATATTTTCAACAAATCCCACACACAGATGCAAACCAACAATGAATGTATCTACTAACAAGTCTATACTTGTTAGTAGATAGTAGGTGTAGTGGGTGTGTGTCAAAGCCTGATATTATTCCTCTGTTCCATAAAACTCCATTGTTCTACAAAAACTACTAAAAACACATCAATTAGCTACACTGTACTTGGTGACATGTTCCTTCATTACGATGAACACACACACACTGTAGTTTATTTTGACTCAGTCCCACACAAACCGGTCCCGCTGCCCCAAATACTCACAGAATATGTTGATTAATCTGCCACTGAAAATAGTCTCTGCAAAGGTTTGGAAACTTTTGCTGTAGAAAAAAAATGACTAAAATGATTACTTGACTATCAAAATAGTTGATTAATTTTCTGTCGACTGATGCCATAGTCCACGCCATTTAACATCATGGTTAAGCAATTTGAATGATTCCCTCTTTGTGTAAAATATGTTTCCCTCCTGACTTTCCCTTAATACTGTACCTGTTCTGCAACTGCCTATTTTGTCATAATAATAGATACAGATGGGTTTGGGTGTTATTTTTCACACAAAAAAAACTTTTGTTACCAGGAGAAATGCCAATTAACGTTAGTACTTTCCTCTGCCTCATTTTAGCAGCATAATTGAGCATTTGTATGATGGTGCATTGAGACAATGAATTCAAGATTCAAAATACTTTATTGATCCCACAATGGCATGGACACAAAACACTGAAACAAACAATAATTAAATGTAAGTAAAAAGAATAAAAAGTAAAATAGAAAAGTGCATTTACAGTATTGCACAGGCAAATATACAGTATATACTGTATATATTTTTAGTTTATCAGTACTAAATACAAAAAAAAGAAAGTTAAAAAAAGAAAGTATAAACAGAAGGAAAATGCTTATAGGTGAGGAAGAGCTGCTGCAACATTCTGCCCCCTCAGCGGCTCCGAATGGGACACATGAACTCATTTTCATGACAATAGTAATTCAGATGCACTTATAATCACCTATAAATACTGTTAAAAACCAGGTCCCTGGCAACCCGGATAAGCAGGTTTGTGTCAGCTTTGCATTGTGCATTAAAATACAAATATTTAAAACTCTAGTCAATATTTGACATGCTACACATTGTTAGATTGTTTAGGTTCTCCACAATTTAATCGTTCAGTGTAGTTTACGGAAGTGGTTTGCACTAAAGCATGATTTGTTAAAATTTACCGGAATAATAATCACAAGAGATGAGAGATTCCCTACCTTTTGATCTGTCCAAAAACGGCTAACATGGGTCCATTCAGTTTTCAGTAAACTATGTTGTAAATATTGTTGTGTTGAGTCCATTGCTGACTGTGACTTTGTTGAACAAACGGTAAAAGAACTTGTTCCAAGTAAAAGAATACTTTGTCTTCTTTCTGTAAAGTGTTGTTGGGTATGCTTGTTTTTTGGTTACGCCTAGAATAGGAAAGTATTCTGACCTCTTTCTATTTAGTTTTAAGCCCCAGGACAACCTATGAAGTACAGCAAGGTCTCCCAGTGTGGAAGGCCAATGCGCAATGTCTCTTCACAGCTGAAGTAGAATAAGTGGTCATTGGCTACCAACACGCAAATCATGATGATTGTATTCAGATTCCCTTTCCGCCTTTAATTGATAGGACAGTTAGGTGAGAAAGGTGACAGAGAATGGGAAGACATGCAGGAAATTGTCACAGGTCGGGTTTGAACCCTGGACCTCTGCGTCGAGGCATATACCTCTCAGTATATGTGTGCCTGCTCTACCGACTGAGCCAAACCGGCCACCGGATTCCCTTTCCAATGGTGTATAAGCTACCTGGCTGTGGATGGTTTGTGTGGGCTGTGAATTGATAGATGTCTTCGCTGCTATTGAGATGGAGACTTATGCTTTAATTTGCCTTTAGCATCGGGTTTGGCAGTTTAGTTGTTGTTGTTGTTAAGACTGGAAAAGCGCTATATAAATACAGCACATTTACATTAGTTCTAGCGACTGTGAGTAACATATGGTTAGTTTTGGTCTTTTTATTGGATTTGTTGACACTAAGAAACATAGACTAACATCATGTCAGGGTGGGAGTCTTCAGTGGTCTTTGGATTTGATTACAATTATCCTGTCAATGATTCAGTCCGATTCAATATCCCGAAGCGTCACCTCCTCAATATTATTATTAATTGTTACACAGTTTTCATTGAAAAATTCAAGCAGTTAAATATGTGTATATGAACTGTTCTTTTATCTGCTTTAAAAAAAAGACACTTCCTGAATGTAGCGGACCAGACAAATGACAAAAGGCTAAAAACAAATAAAGTCAAGAAGTAACGTTATCAATTATCGATTTATGTTCTATCACTGCATTAAAGCTTAATCTTCCTCGACCACATTGCAATGCAATGATAATTTCAACACCCCACATCACAGTAATTCTTTAAAGATACACTCTGTGTATGTGTAGTGCCACATGTCTGCATTTTGACTTTGTTTTTCTTTACTAGATTGAATATATTCCATTATCTCAATGACCTGCTCAGTGTAATTTCCCCATATTTTGTCAAAACAACCAGGTAAATATGGTGAGAGACAACTGAGCAGACTGACCATGTCTTTCACTCTTGTTGCCTTAGGGCAGGGTGCCATTCATCGTGCCAGACAAGGTGCAGTGGCCCCAGCTGTGCGAGGCCCTCGATATGAAGTACAAGGCAGAGATGCACAGCGGACGCGGCCTCTCAGAGGATAACATGGTCTTCCTGGCACAGAAAGCTTTCACAAGCAGCAGCAACAACCTTGAGGACTTTCGCAACATGACTATATCCTGGGCCCAGTTCAACCGGGTGAGGCCAGCTTGTTTTTCCACAGTTGAATGTAAAATACTGAAACATCTGCACTGTAAGAGAAAGCTGACAAGGACATGGAAACAACCAAATGCACCAGAATTACATTTATGGTAACAAGTATTAGAAATGGAAAAGCTCACTTCCATAGCTAGGAATAGCTTAGAAAAGTGTAAAAAGTATATCCCAAACACATAATAGACAAAATAACAAAGTACTTTAATGGCTTGATGCACACATATCAACATATATTTTATCATTTTTATTCGGTATGTCGTCAGTGTATGTTTAATTTTTTGTTCTTTTGTATTATTAAACAATATAAAATTGACGAAGAAAAAAATTGTAGTTGCACACAGGAAAAACACACAACATGTGACCTGATAAAAAATATGACTCTTCAGAGCATGTGCCCTTCTCATTCCAATGCTCGACACCCACACCACACACACACACACACACACACACACACACACACACACACACACACACACACACACACACACACACACACACACACACACACACACACACACAACACACACACACAACACACACACACCACACAGTACAGGCCAAAGGTTTGAACACACCTCATTCAATGGGTTTCCTTTATTTCACGACTAATTATACTAAAATATAACTATAAATAACTGAAAATATTCTTATATTCTAGTTTCTTCAAAGTAGTCACCCTTTGCTCTGGTTACTGCTTTGCACACTCTTGGCATTCTCTTGATGACCTTCAAGAGGTAGTCACTTGAAATGGTTTCCCAACAGTTTTTACGGAGCTCCCACAGATGCTTAGCACTGTTGGCCCGTTTGCCTTCACCCTGCGGTCCAGCTCTCCCCAAACCATCTCAATTGGGTTCAGGTCCGGTGACTGTGGAGGCACAGCACTCCATCACTCTCCTTCTTGGTCAAATAGCCCTTACACAGCCTGGAGGTATGTTTGGGGTCGTTGTCCTGTTGAAAAATAAATGATGGTCCAACTAAACGCAAACCGAATGGGATGTCGCTGCAGGATGCTGTGGTAGTCATGCTGGTTCAGTATGCCTTCAATTTTGAATAGATCCCCAACAGTGTCACCAGCAAAGCACCCCCACACCATCACACCTCCTCCTCCATGCTTCACGGTGGGAACCAGGCATGTAGAATCCATCCGGTCACCTTTTCTCCATCACACAAAGACATAGTGGTTGGAACCAAAGATCTCAAACTTGGACTCATCAGGCAAAAGCCCAGATTTCCACTGGTCTAATGTCCGTTTTCTTGTGTTTCTTGGCCCAAACAAATCTCTTCTGCTTGTTTCCCTCTCCTTAGCAATGGTTTCCTAGCTGCTAATTGACCATGAAGGCCTGATTTGCGCAGTCTCCTCTTAACAGTTGTTCTAGAGATGTGTCTGCTGCTAGAACTCTGTGTGGTATTCATCTGCTCTCTAATCTGAGCTGCTGTTAACTTCTGATTTCTGAGGCTGGTGACTTGGATAAATTTATCCCCAGCAGCAGAGGTGACTCTTTGTCTTCCTTTCCTGGGGTGGTCCTCATGTGAGCTAGTTTTGTTGTAGCGCTTGATGGTTTTTGCGACTGCACTTGGGGACACATTCAAAGTTTTCGCAATTTTCCGGACCAACTGTTGTGCTTCCGGGTTTTTTTTTTAATCCTGTTTCCTTTCTCATCTCTGTGTTCCCTTCCTGGTCTTGTGTTTGTGTCTTGTTTTTCCCCGGTCTTGTGTTGTTGGTCTTGTCTTGTGTTCCCCTCAGTGCCTGTATGTTCTGTTTCCTGTTTTATTTTGAAGTCTTTTTTGTCTTGTTTTGTCTCTAGTTTTACTTCTTGTGTCTTCCGCTCTTGTGATTAACTGATGTTTTCCACCTGACTCCCTGCACTCCTGTCACCTGCCTCTCATGACCTTGTTACGTGGTGTATTTAATGCCTGTGCTTCCCTTGTCTTTTGTCAGATCGTTCTGTCTTGTTGCTGCATGGAGTGTTGTTCGTCAGCCTGCCTGTCCTGCGTGTTTTCGTCATTGTTCCTGATCTTCCCTGTGACTTTTCCCAGTGTAGTCTCCCTGTTTTTTAATTCCCTTCCGCCCCTGTGCTTGTCTATTTTTGGGATTTTTGGACCTGTGAATTTTTTATATTTCCTGAATTTCGCCTTGTTTTGTTGCTACCTGTGTTTTCTTTGGACTGAATATAAATAAACCCCTGTGTACCTGCTCCTGCCTGCCTCCTCATCTCTGCGTTTGGGTCCTCACCTCACTCCCATCGTCACACCGACTGACCTAACAGTTGTCCAATATGGCTGTCGGCTGTGTATCAACCTGACTTCTGCACAGCACAACTGATGGTCTTAACTCCATTAATAAGGCAAAAAAATTCCACTAATTAACCCTGACAAGGCACACCTGTGAAGTGAAAACCATTTCAGGTGACTACCTCATGAAGCTCATTAAGAGAACAACAAGGGTTTGCAGCACTATCAAAAAAGGAAAATGTGGCTACTTGGAAGAAACTAGAATATAAGACATGTTTTCAATTATTTAAAAGGTTTTGTTAAGTACATAATTCCACATGTGTTCATTCATAGTTTCGATTACTTCAGTGAGAATCTACATATGTAAATAGTCATGAAAATAAAAGATACGCATTGATTGAGAATGTGTGTTCAAACTTTTGGCCTGTAAAATATATATATATATATATATATATATATATATATATATAATATATATAGTGGAACGAAATCTATTGGATATTTTAAACTTTTTTAGCAAATAAAAAACTGAAAAGTGGTGCTTGCAAAATTATTCGGCCCCTTTACTTTTCAGTGCAGCAAACTCACTCCAGAAGTTCAGCGAGGATCTCTGAATGTCTCAATGTTGTCCTAAACAACTGATGGTGATAAATAGAATCCACCTGTGTGTGATCAAGTCTCTGTATAAATGCACCTGCTCTGTGATAGTCTCAGGGTTCTGTTGAAAGCGCAGAGAGCATCATGAAGACATCATGAAGGAACACACCAGGCAGGTCCGCAATACTGTTGTGGAGAAGTTTAAAGCTGGATTTGGATACAAAAAGATTTCCCAAGCTTTAAACATCCCAAGGAGCACTGTGCAAGCGATCATTTTGAAATGGAAGGAGTATCAGACCACTGCAAATCTACCAAGACCTGGCCGTCCCTGTAAACTTTCAGCTCAGACAAGGAGAAGACTGATCAGAGATGCAGCCAAGAGGCCCATGATCACTCTGGATGAACTGCAGAGAACTACAGCTGAGGTGGGAGAGTCTGTCCATAGGACAACAATCAGTCGTACACTGCACAAATCTCGCCTTCATGGAAGAGTGGCAAGAAGAAAGCCATTTCTCAAAGATATCCATAAAAAGTCTTGTCTAAAGTTTGCCACAAGCCACCTGGGAGAAACACCAAACATGTGGAAGAAGGTGCTCTGGTCAGATGAAACCAAAATCGAACTTTTTGGCCACAATGCAAAACAATATGTTTGGCGTAAAAGCAACACAGCTCATCACCCTCAACACACCATCCCCACTGTCAAACATGGTGGTGACAGCATCATGGTTTTGGCCTGCTTTTCTTCAGCAGGGACAGGGAAGAGGGTTAAAATTGAGGGGAAGATGGATGCAGCCAAATACAGGACCATTCTAGATGAAAACCTGTTGGAGTCTGCAAAAGACCTGAAACTGGGACGGAGATTTATCTTCCAACAAGACAATGATCCCAAACATACAGCAAAATCTACAAAGGAACGGTTCACAAATAAACGTATCCAGGTGTTAGAATGGCCAAGTCAAAGTCCAGACCTGAATCCAATCGAGAATCTGTGGAAAGAACTGAGAACTGCTGTTCACAAATGCTCTCCATCCAACCTCACTGAGCTCGAGCTGTTTTGCAAGGAAGAATGGGCAAGAATTTCAGTCTCTCGATGTGCAACACTGATAGAGACATACCCCAAGCGACTTGCAGCTGTAATCCCAGCAAAAGGTGGCTCTACAAAGTATTAACGCAAGGGGGCCGAATAATTTTGCACGCACCACTTTTCAGTTTTTTATTTGCTAAAAAAGTTTAAAATATCTTATAGATTTCGTTCCACTTCACAATTGTGTCTCACTTGTTGGTGATTCTTCACAAAAATAAAATTTTTATATCTTTATGTTTGAAGCCTGAAATGTGTCAAAAGATTGAAAAGTTCAAGGGGGCCGAATACTTTCGCAAGGCACTGTATATAGTATTAACTGTAAATAATTGTCTGAACAGAGTAGTTGAATGATAAATTGTATTATAGATGCAAAACTCGTTCCAATAAGTCTAATGCACATTGCAATAAACCAAATAAATCTTATGCATCTTATCACTAACCCACATAAAAAATTTCACTTTGTCTCTCCTCAAAAGCTACAGACTCGGAAATGGCACGTCCTAAGGAAAGCTCAATGTGGGATTGGCTCCAGTGGCTGTAATTCTGCACCAAGGCTAAATTTTGGGAAAGAGATTTCAGATATGGTATTAGGGGTCCACTAAAGTCTATATAAAAGAGACTTCAGATGCAGTATAAGGGACCACTAAGGTCTATATAAAAGAAACTTCAGATACAGTATTAGGGTACCACTAAGGTCTATATAAAAGAGAATTCAGATACAGTATTAGGGGACCACTAAGGTCTATATAAAAGACTTCAGATACAGTATTAGGGGACCACTAAGGTCTATATAAAAGAGAATTCAGATACAGTATTAGGGGACCACTAAGGTCTATATTAAAGAGAATTCAGATACAGTATTAGGGACCACTAAGGTCTATATAAAACGGACTTCAGATACAGTATTAGGGGACCACTAAGGTCTATATAAAAGAGAGTTCAGATACAGTATTAGGGGACCACTAAGGTCTATATAAAAGAGACTTCAGATACAGTATTAGGGGACTACTAAGGTCTATATAAAAGAGACTTCAGACACAGTATTAGTGGTCCACTAAGTTCTATATAAAAGCATTTAAAGAGCACCATGTCATGGAACCTTTTAAGATGAGAGAAAAATACACAATAAACACTGGAACTACACAATGAGTTGTGTAAATTAAGTGTTACAGTTATCAACTAGAGTAACCTGGCATCTTCTGTGCATGTAACATACTGATGGAGTATGTCTAATTTGTAGGAGAGCTTACCTGGACGCAACTTTACCTTCTGGCAGTGGTTTGATGGAGTCGTAGAGCTCATGAAGAAACATCTCAAGCCTCACTGGAATGATGGGTAATGACTTAAGCTGACTTTTTTTGTTTGGAACTGTTTTATGTTGGTAGACAGCAATGTCTGATCCAGATAAGATGGGGGGAAAAGGTAGTAGGGGATTAACAAAGGTGAATAGCAATAATAATTTCATAAAAATGCGCCAGAACTTTACAAAGGTTGAAAATTTACTTGTTGCGGTCGACTTCCCGGGAGGAGGGAGAGGAGGACTGTTTGTATTCTTAAGAGTAACAGCTGACCAGAAGAGATCATGCAGAAGTTGAAGGAGCCGAATTACATTTCACTGGAATTGTACCTCATACAATTTAATGTGACAAATACAATCAATTGATAGACTGTGAAGCAGTGTCTCCCCCCCTCCCTAGTTACTTAATATGTCACTACTACTGGCTGTGGTTGGTTTTGATCAGAAGCGTGCTTTGTTGCACCTGTATCCACACCCAGCAGTGATGTCACTGAGCCTGCACCATTGTGAGAGGTTCATGATGATGAACCATTTTATTTTGGGATCATTTTATACATGAAAGAAACAATTATTTACCACAATTTGCCACCGTATCTAACCAAAAAAGGAATAAGCTAAAGCCAAGGCTTATTTTTGCCTATCCTTTCCCAATAGAGGACAGCAAAATAATATATTTTTAGAGGGTTTTATCAATTAGTCCATCGATTTGTCCCATGAAATGGCACAGTACTCACAACCGCAGACCCCGTTTAACTGAACCATCCCAGGACCTCCAAATCCAGCGTCTTTACCTACAGGATCGTCTCAGACCAGCTGAGGTAACAGTTGGTTTGCACAGCCGAAGAATGTCTGCAGAAAATGTCTCAGGGACGCTCACCTGCATGCTTGTCGTCCTCACCAGGGTCTTGACCTGACCTGTGTTGTCGTTACTGACTGGAGTGGGCAATTTTCACTGTACCGGGCATATGGCAGAGAGCATGCTGGTGTTGTGTGGGGTGCAAGCGGTTTGCTAATGTCGGTTAATGTGCCTCATGGTGGAATTGGGGTTATGGTATGGGCGGGACATTGAACACAGATGCATTTTATTGACATGCCATTCACCTGCAACCATCATCTCATGTTGCAGCATGATAATGCAAAGTACCATTTTGATGAGATCTACACTCAATTACTGGAAGCTAAAAGAAAATCCCATTTCATGCATACTCGCAATACACCCATTGAGCATGTTTTGGATGCTCTGGATCTGCGTGTATGACAGTGTGTTCCAATTCCTGCCAATATCGAATAACTTCACACAGCCATTCAAGAGGAGTGGTCCAACATTCCACAGGGCACAATCAACACCTGATCAACTCTATGCAAAGGAGATGTGTCACACTGCATGAGGCAAATGGTGCGTGCATGCGTCCGTCCGTCTGTCTTTCGGTCTCTCCCTCCGTGTGCTCGATTTAAAATGTTTTTTATTTTTTGCAAAGTTTCTGGCTGCTCTGTGGTATTTCTGTATGTGATTACCTGCCTGGCTTGACACTTTCACTGGCGTCTCGCGCCAGAAATAGAGGAGATGCTGAAACAATCACTGCAGCGCGGTATGAATGAACAGATTGAATAACATGGGCGCTGAATTAAAAATAGCTCCGTTATGCAGCTTTACATGATCCTTTTGTGCCACTTGTGTTTTCGATTTGACTCTCCAGGGACACATGACCTCTAAAACAATATGTATATGTATCCCTCTCCAAAAAGCTTTAATAAAAGGGCAATCACAACAAACATGGTATTCTGCTGTCTGTTTAAAAAGTGGTGTTTGTACAGCTCACAGCATCTTAATATGAAATACAGTCTCTTTTGTTTGATATCTAGCGTTATTGCAGCCCTTTTTATCCTCAACCTTTATTGAAATGCAGTTGTTAACTTGTATTTACAGTTTGTTAATAACAATATCCAACGCTGTCCGAACTGCTCCATTAAATGTTACTGCCTCTTTCAACAGAAGACTATATATTTGATGTTTTGAAAAAAGGAGGCTTATTAGTAAAACTTTATTGGAATTCTTTAAACTTACCTTTTAAGGAATGGAACACACGAAAAGTTGAACTTTGTGTTTGTGTGTGAATATGTGTGTTCTAGGGCCATCCTGGGCTTTGTAAACAAGCAGCAGGCACAGGACATGCTGCTGTCCAAACCCAACGGCACCTTCCTGCTGCGATTCAGCGACTCTGAGATTGGAGGCATCACCATCGCCTGGGTGGCTGAGAACCCCAACAAAGCAGGTACCAAACTGCTGTGCTTTTAATACAATACAATGTACAATACAATGTATACCTGTACACTCTTTGATCCCCATATGGGGAAATTACAGTTTACACTCAGTTTTGTTGTTATTACACACTACACACAGGCTTGAATACACACACATGCTCAGGTCCTATATGCACTAATGGAGAGATGTCAGAGGTGCCCTGTGCGGTTAAGGGGGGGCAGTGCCTTGGCAGTGCCCAGGAGGGGAACTGGCCTCTCTCCAGCTACCAGTCCACACTCCGTACTTTGGTCCGTACGGGGACCAGCAACCCTCCGATTCCCAACCCAACTCCCTACGGACTGAGCTACTGCCATCCCAATAATTCATTCTAATTAATTATTCCTTCATTAAAACATCTAACTGAACGAAACGCTTAGAAAATATTAAGTTCTGCCGAAATGCACCATTCATTTGGTTTTAGTGCCAAGTTCAATTTGATACTGTCAATATCGGCCCTGAATTCCATATATGTGCTTATATGTGGCAAAGGTTGCATAACCATCTTTTGGAAATTGATCTTAATGCCTTAATTAAAAAAAAAATACACAAATTTTCTTTTTGAATGAATAATGTATTATAAATAAATAAATGTTTTTACTTAAAATACGGGGGCCATAAGTATTCACACACCTATGTTAAATTCCCATAGAGGCAGGCAGATTTTCATTTTTAAAGGCTGTAAATCATCTTAATCTCTGCTACAGTATTATGTTACGCCTTGGTAAATACAGTGACTATAATTGTTTGTTTCTGTCTTCGCTAGGTGAGAGGCTGGTCTGGAATCTGTTGCCTTATACAACCAAGGACTTCTCCATTCGTTCCCTGGCTGACCGCATCAGTGACTTGAACCACCTTCTGTTTCTCTACCCTGACCGGCCCAAAGGCGAGGTCTTCGCCATGTACTACACCCCTCCACTCTGTATGTATCTGAAACATTTGTTTCAGATCAACACTAAATTTAAAGTTGAAATGATTTACTAAGTGTATGTTTTTTATTTATTTTTGAATGCCGTGTGTCTCTGTTTCAGCAAAAGCAGTGGATGGATATGTCAAACCACAGATCAAACAAGTTGTGCCAGAGTATGTAATGTTTTTATTTTCTTAAACTGCCACAGGAAACCTAAATCCCTTCACTGATGTTTTTGAAGTCTAATGATAAAGTAACTTTATCAGGATGCATAGTATCCTGATCCATGAAATAACGGCCTTTTAAAATAAAATGTGCCTGCCTCCATGGGAAATTAACACAGCGGTGTGTATAGTTATGCTCCCTGTATTTTAAGGAAGAACACATATTTATTTACAATACATTATTCATTCACAAAGAAAATCGGTGTCCTTAAAAGGTTGGACTTTCCTAAATATTTTCAATTACGGCATTTTGATCAATTTTTAAAAATGGTTTTTTTATTCCTCTTTTTAATCAACTTTAGCATTGGGTGTGTAAACCTATTATAAGATGTGGTCAGTCAGCAGGGCTAGACATAAGATTGTGGACGTATTAATTACTGAAATAATGTGTGGGTATGTGTCTCTGGTAGATTCACCACCCCAAACCCTGAACCCAGTGGAGGAACTCCTACGTTCATGGACCAAACAGCTTCTCCGTCTGTGAGCCACCCCAACAACTTTGGCGTCTACCCTTCTATGTAAGCCCACTCGTTTTTATATGTAAAAAGATTTACCAAAGATAAGACCTTGTAAACAGTACACTGAAAGCTGGCATTATTCCTTCATAAGAGTACTTTTGATGACAATACTTGCATACTTTTGCTGAAGTTAAGTCATCAATGCAGGGCTTTTACTTGTAGGGAGTTTTTGTTTGGTTGTGGTATTGCTGCTGCTACTTAAAATGGCTATAATCTATATTGTTATGATGATGTATTCAATGACAATGGGAAGACAATGTGAGAGGTGTCTCGTAGTGATGAACCTACAGAGAAGTAATACCAAAATCTGCAGCTCTCGACTTTGCAGTGCTTTATTGTGACTTTCGGCTCATTGTTGAGCTGTGCGGTCTTTAAATTTACTGTTTTGGTTCCCTCTTCCGCTTTTCAGCTACAGCGGGCAGCTGTTTGAGAGAAAAAGCTAACTTTAAAACCCCACTGTATACTACCAGTTCAGCAGCAAACAGCAGATGGACACAGTTAACCCTCTGGGGTCTTTAGGTCGCCTGGTTTCCTTGGGTAATATTGCTTGTATAACCTCAGCCCTGTAATGCACAAGTTATGTTTTTTTCAGGACAACCTGGGCTATTAGGATATGTATTCTGTAGGGATGTCACATGAATGTATACATTGTTATGTGACCATAAAGACAAAAAAAATGGAAATTGAATCTCAGAAATGTATTGTCCCCTCACAATAATGAACAAGAATTTTTGCTTTTGAAAATTGTTCTCCCAAATCTTGGCAGTCAGGGGAAACAAAAATGAACACTGTGACTAACAAAAAAGAACATACACTCTTATCCAAAAAGTTAGTTTACACACTGTGGGGGGGGGTAACAGATCACAATCAGACATACAGTACATTTAAATGCCCTCTGTAAATAGATAGTATTATATGGCTATGCTGTTGCCTTCCAACTTGACCCACTTTCACGTAACTACGGTGCCATCTAGACTCAATCAGAGCTCCGTGATCTGCGTAATGACAGTACAGTGGAACGTCTAACAAAGCGACAGTAATAACCTACTATACCATCATTTCAGAGATGAAACTACATTCTTGGTTATATTTGCACTAAATAACGTATTCAATAAACAGAAACATAATTCTTGCAGTGCACATGAACAGATGGACAATATTAGCTAACACATAAAATAGCACCCTCGTGAATTAGCATATTGTTGCTAACGTACATTTATAAATCCTTCATAACATCTTCCCGTACCCACAAGAAATCAGACTTACTTATTGATGCACGCACACAGTAGCGTCCACGAGAAAGGAAAGTGTGATAGTGTTCCACGTTTACTCCTTTTCTCTCTCGCTCGAGAGAGAGGCTGTGTCCAAGCCGAGGCGCTGAAATGGTAAGGGGAAAAAATCGTGCACCCTGCAAAGCCTGACCCAAGTGCCTCTGCTAGTATAAGACCAACGCAGTTGTCAATTTCCCGTCCAGCGCCCGCGGGGGGCGTGGCATCACAGTGGTGGCTGTGCTGTGCACTCAAAGTTCAAAGTCACCTATTCTCGGGTAACTGAACAACCAACTACCGCTGACACGGAGGAGCACCATGCGGAGCACCATGCGGAGCACCATGCGGAGCACCGTTGTCGGTGTCACAGACTTCTGTAGTGGCTAAACCCATCTGCTAACTGCCGCTGATATAACCGAAGTGTGACCACTGCAATAACAGGTTGGGGTCAAACTTGAAAAAAACAGGTTACTTTGCATTAAAAAAATAACACATTCATATTTCTAATTAATCAAATAATACGTTCATTTTTTATTTTTTTATAGACTAATCACATGCGTTAAGTTGACAGCCTTAGTAAAAACCCAAAACAAACCATTCATCTATGCTCAATAAGCCCTGGGTGAACGCCTTTTAATACTATCCAAATGTTTGAATGAGACACTTTCTATTATTTATTAACATTTGCGCTGATATGTCATTATTTTGACTTGTTTGTTCCACATTTAGTATAGGTAGTAGCAAAAGAAACACATTTCTGGTGCTACCTTTTAAATAATAGAAGGCATAAATCTGACAGAAAATGAGGATGTCAGCAATGGAGCTGGGTCACATCCATAGAGTACCACTGCTAGTGCATTTGAAGATCTGTAGTCAGGAAGACGGCCTCTGATTGGTCGACACACTCCACTGTATTCTGGGAGTCAAAATGGCGACAAACAACAAATTGAGACGTTTTCATGCCGACAAATAAAATAATAACCATTTTTGATTCATCATTTTACCTTCATCGCACAAAGGCTTTTAGCTTCAAGGCACAAAATAAAGGACGTTGCTAGGATGACGGAACGCGGAGATATATTGTTTCATGTAATATCATAAATGATTCATTAAATTCATTACATGACATTATGGATTTATTGTACAAATGCTGCAAAAAGACTGCAGTCCCAGTTGGATTACGAAGCTACTGGCCTACAATTGCAAGAGAGACCTCGTTGAAATGCTGCAGATCTCAGCTCCCGGATGGAAAAAAGTAAGTCTACCCCGTATTGATCTGGAGTAGGGATGTGAATGATTAACCGTTAACCGACAATAAGAATTTTGACAGATTTAGTACTATGGAATATTTAATAAAAAAAAATTAAAAGTTATTAAAAAACGTTTTTTGCATTGTAAAAGAAAAATGAGCTGTACAATCTATTTCTTAACAACTAGTTATCGTAGTAGTGTTTTAAGCCGCTCTTTTTTCTTCCACGTTTGTGGCTCTCTGCTGGACCCACAGTGGAAAGCTATGTGACACATGCTACTAAATCAATGAGGACTGGCTGGTTAAATCGGCCATTTTACACACACAGAGCATGCCAGGCAGACACGCAGCTGTGAACCTCTCAGTGTATGCAGTGGGTGCGTGGCGTGTGTGTTGCTAAGCAACTTGTTTTGGTGGAACATTTGCACCCCACAAAAGAAAATGTCCAAATTTGCCATTTTCAGCATGTAGCCTCCCCGGGGAACCATCACCTTATCGTGGGGGAGGGTTTTTGCCCTTAAACCTGAGGGCTTGTTTTGGAGGGCTTGGGGGGTCCCCTGGTGGTCTCGGGAGGGCCGGGATGGCAAAAATGGAAAACCCGGAGGAAGGAGGGAGGACCCTCCCCGGAGGGGCCCGGGGCCCCGTTGGACCAGGCCAGACGGGGGCTGTCCAGCGGGGGGCCTTTGGGGGTTGGGCCCCTGTGGCCCCTAATTCCTCCCAGGGGCTCCCCACCTGTGGGGGGGAACCCGGGGGGGTCGGGGCGTGCCAAGGGTGGCGGGAAGGTCAGGGGCCCGACGGACCCCCCCGGGCGGAGAGGGGGGCCTGGGGGGAGTGGCTATCTCGTGGGGGAGGAGGGGGCTTGTGCGGGAGGTGGACGTTACATTAGATTGGTGGGGTTCCCTCTACGCACGTCTCGGTTCGGGAAACGACCCGGAAGGGTTGGATCTGCTACCCCGGATTTGAGGGTGGGGGCGCCGGGGGGGTTTTTGGGGTACTCAAACCCCCCGGGCGGGCCCGCTGGTTTGGAGTTTCCCCCCGGTGGACGAAAAGGGCCCCCTACCCTGGGGTATGGGGGGGAAAAAACCGACTTTTGTTTGGTATGCACCAAACGGGAGTTCATATTCGGCCTCTTTGGAGACCGGGAAGGGCTTATGGGGCTCCTGGGATCCTGTTCTTGGGGGACAACGAAAAACGGGGGAATGGGGAGTTTTGGAGGGCGTGATTGGGGGGAAAAGGCCCCCCTATCAACAGAGTGGTTGTTTGTTTTTTGGGATTCGTGTAGCTGGGGTCCATAAAAAAACCCATTTCAACAAGGGGAGCTCAAATTAGGGGTACCAGAGCACCCTAGGCCAAGGTAAATGTCTTTTTTAATTTTTTTTCATTTATCTGGGGCCGGTTGTTTTGGAAAAATCGGGGAATAGGGGGAGCTGCAACTGTCACCATCTGGTTTTTTTTGGGGTCAGGGGTGGGGGGGAAATTTTGGCCCGACCGGGTAACCCAAACCGTAGTGGGGTAAATGGGAAGGGCTGGAGGGGCCCCTGTCCGACGGACTTTCAACTCACCCCTTTTCCCGGAGTTTTTCGTGCATCCCTGGGGAGGCGGGGGGCCCTTTTAAACCCTGAGGGGAAAATTTTAAAAGTTTCCATTGCTGAAGCTCCCGCGGGGGAGCGGGTTGGTTTTTGGGGTTTGGGTTGTTTAAAGGGGGCGGAAACCCACAACACCCTGGGGAAACCCCGGGGGTTCAGGGAACCCGTCCGATGAAAAAGGGAGCCCCTTCCCGGGATATGTTTTTTCCCAGAGGACCCCGGCCGCATTTGCAAGGTCCCGGGAGGGGGCCCAAGGGCTGAAACCTTGCCGGGGCAGAGGAAAAGCAGCGGGTGGGGGAAAGTTCGGAGAAAAAATGGAGAAGGTTTTTTCGGTCGGCACCAAGGTCTTCGGAAACCCCCTTCGCCACCTCAGGGGGGGAAGCGGGGACTCCCAAGCTGACCCAGTAGGATGGGACTTTTTGCCCTAAATGGGGGGAAAAATTAGAGCGGTGGAAGGACCCATTTTGGGGAACCCTCCTAAACCCGTTTACACTTCCTCTTTGGGGGAGGCAACTGGGGATGTGGGGGATTATTTAAATTTCCCCCTGGGGGAGGTGCTAAATTGGTCAAACAATCCACAGGGGCCAAAGCCCCCGGGGTTGAGGAGACCCCGTCCAGAAATGCTAAAGGGCCCTCGGGGTTGTGGGGGGGCTGTCTTTTTGGACACCCCTTTTCCAACTTGCGGGGAAAGCCCGGGGAAAGGGGCCAAAAGGAGGGGAAGGGGGGTGGTTTTTCCCCCCTTTTCCCAAAAAGGGGGAGGGGGTTTTTTGCCAATTACAGGGGTATCACATTTTCTCAGCCTCCCTGGTAAACCCCCTCCGCCAAGGTGCTGGAAAGGAGGGTTCGGCCGTTGGGCAAAACCTCTGATTAAAAGGGGGAAAAACGGGGTTCCGTCCTGGTCGTGGAACAAGGACCAGATCAAAAAAACCTCGAAAGGGGCCCTGGAGGGGGGCCTGGGAGTAGGGAAAAAACCAGTTTTTTACATTTGTTTTGGGGCGGAGAAGGCTATAAACCGGGTCCCCAGGGGGGGGGGGCTGCGGGGGGTTGGAGTGGGGGGTTCCCTTCTTGGGGCCACCCAAAATCTCTGTATGCCCAAAAGGCGGGGCTGTGTCCCTTTCTGGCGGTAAGTCCTCGTTCCGGTGAGGGTTGGCCCCCCAACAGGGTCGCTTTGGTCACCAACCCTGTTAAATATTTAGGACAGGATATCGAGGCGAAAGTCGGGGCGAGGGGGGGTTTCCCGTTGGGTTTGGGCTTGGACCCTCATCGCTGTTTTTTGCAGATGATGGGCCCGATGGCTCTTTGGTCTTACCTTCACCTCTCTGATGGGTTCGAAAGGGGAGTGGGGAAAGGGGGCTGGGATGAGGATAAACACCTCTAAATCTGGGGCCAGGGTTTCCCAAAGCAGAAACCGATGGAGTGCTTTCTTGGGTGGGGAAAAGTAAACCTTACCCAAGGGAAGGATTTAAGTCCCCCTTGGGGGTTTTTTTTGCGAGTGGGGACTAGGGAGCGTGAGATTTTGGGGAGAATCGGGCAGCGGGTGCGGTATTAATTCGGGTTTACGCACCGTTGTGACGAAAAGGGGCTGACCCAAAAAGGCAAAGCTCTCTTTCCCGGGGAAAATTTTCTTCCTCCCCCCCCTAGGGGCCCTGAAGGCTGGGTCATGACCGAAAAAAAAAACGGGGAAATCCAAAAAAACCCAACCCGCCCAAATGGGTTTTCCTTCCGGGAAAAGGGTGGCTGGCGTCTCCCTTAGAGTTTTGGGGTGAGAACCTTTTAATCCAAAGGGGAGTTTTTGGGAATTGGGGCCCTTTTTGCCTCAAAAGGGAGCCATTTGAGGGGGTTCCCGGGGCATCGGAAAGGGTTTCCTCCGGGCGCCTTTCCCAGGGGGTTTTCCGGCACGTCCAGCGGGGGAGGGGGCCCCCGGGGAAACCAAGGCCAGGGGGGAGAGTTTTAATCCCCAAACCGGGCCGGGGAACGCCTGGGGAACCCCCCATTCGGGAGGGTTATGTGGCTGGGGAAAAAGGGAAAGTTTGGGGCCCCCCCACTAAACTGCCGGCCCCCCCCCCCGAAAAGGGAAAAAGCGGTTGAAGATGGTTTTCATCTAAAATTTTTGGGGGGTTTTTTCCCAAGGGGGTTTTTGGGGAACAAAAACCAGAGAACGGAAGGGGAGGGAAATAATTTTTTTTGGTACCCGGGAAATTATCCGGTTTTTATCCGGTTAGTGTGTCAAATAAAACCATAGTCAACCCCAGAGGGTTTTTAAGGGTTTTGGGAATACCATCAGGTTCCGTGCCCAGCGGGAAAGACTTGTTTTCATGGGGAATCTGCGTTTCTTTCCATCCTAAAATTGGGGGTCTCCCTTGTTCGGGACGTACCAGGGGGTTAATTTCCTTTCGGCCCCGCTCCATTTCAGTTGATGGCACCAGGAGTTCAACACTATTTAGCTGTCTTTGTATTTCTTTAAAGATGAATTATATAAACGTGGGAAACGGCGATACGCGTGAAGTATGAAGCGTGCTTTAGAGACTAGCTGGTGAACATAGTGGAGCATATAGGTCCATCTATCACAAAATGTGTGTAACAAGGAGCAAGTCAGATTTGATGCTGGATAGGACGTCCTACAGTAGTATGCCATACAGGTTCTGGTGTGGATCTATATAGAACCACATCCATCTTAGTCCAGCTAAGTTACAGTGGGGTCGAAAGTTTGGGACCCAGGGAAAAAATTTGTTTTAATGTGCATAAAGAAGCCAAGAAAAGATGAAAAAATTCCAAAAGGCATCAAATGACAAGTAGACATTCGTATAATATGTCACAAAAGTTAGTTTTATTCCATCATTTACACTTTCAAAAAACAGAAAACTAAAAATTGGCTCTGCAAAAGTTTGGGGACCCTGCAGAGTTTTTTAAAACATGCACCGCCCCCTTTGGAAAGCTGAGACCTGACAGTGTCATGGATTGTTCTCACTCATTGTCTGGAAAGACCAGGGTGGTGTCAATCTTTAAGGTTTAAATGACCCGACTCATCGACCTTGCCCCAACAATCGCACCTGGCTTCTTTAAGCAGTTGTCTAGAAAACCAAACTGAAATAGTTGACGCTAACAAAGCAGGCAAGGCTCTAAGAAGATAGCAAAGCGTTTTCAGATACCAATATCCTCTGTTAGGAATGTAATTAAGAAATGGCAGTCATCAGGAACAGTGTAAGTTAAAACAAGATCTGGAAGACCAAGTCCAAAACTACATTTGACTTCACGATCCATCCAGAAAGACCTGGCAGACACTGGAGTTGTGGTACACCATTTTACTATAAAAAGATACTTGTACAAATATGGTCTTCATGGAAGAGTCATCAGAAGAAAACCTCTTCTACGTCCTCACCACAAAAATCAGCGTTTAAAGTTTGCAAATTAACACATAGACAAGCCAGATGCATTGTGGGAACAAGATCTGTGGACCGTTGAGGTTAAAATATAATTATATATTATTGACCGTAATGAGCAAAGGAAAGTTTGGAGAAAAAAGGGCACAGAATTTAATGAAAAGAACCTCTGTCCAACTGGTAAGCATGTCAATCATGCTTTTGTTTTTTTTTTTGAGCCAGTGGCAACCCGGGAACATTTCACGAGTAGAAGGAAAAAGGATTCATTAAAAGTTCCTCAAATTTTTGGACGCCTAACTGATCCTATCGTAAAAAAGCTGAAGTAAGAGAGGATCGGCTTTGACACATGGGTAATGATTCCTAAAACATGCAAAATCCCGGTAGATACATCAAGGGAGTAAACTGAAAGCTTGTTATGGCCTTCACAATCTCCTGACGAAACATCAATTGGATTGTTTTTTTGATATCTATGGAAAGACCGTAAAAAGAGCAGTGCGTGGACAAAGACAGCCAGAAATCTAAAAAACTGGAAGAATTTGTGAAGGAAGATGGGCGAAGATACAGATACTTCCAACAATAATTGAAAGGAGCTCTTGGCTGGATTACAAGAAGCGGTTTCCAAGCTGTGATACTTGCCAAAGGGGGGGTGGTACAAGGTATGAACTCTGCAGGGTACCCAACTTTGCAGACCCCATTTTTGTTTTTCTGTTATTTTGGAAAGTGTACAATGAATGAAATAAAATCTAACGTGTGGTACAATATTATACAAAAGATCTAATCTGTCATTGGATGCCTTTGGGAGATTAGATTTATCTTTTTGGCTTCTTTATGCACAGGTAAACAAACTTTTTACCTGGAGTGCCCAAACTTGAGCCCACACTGTCTAAGGCCCCCGCTTAATCACGTCGTAGAGACTTGAAAAGGTGGTAGGATGTGAAGGTATCCAGACATTCAAAAGCATTTCGTTCCCACCCACTAAACCCAACAGGAGGCTGCTGTCTTGAAATCATTTTAACATACATATATTAATATATATATATATATAGAGATATATTTTATATATATATATATAAATTATACAGACATATATAAAAAAAAAACGCTGCAAGGACATCCCCTGTATTTATTCCATTTCTTGAAAAGACGGCAGGACATATGCCTGTTGATTTGACCGATATTTCCGGGTTTATAAGAATGTTTTTGTTATTTTGATGTTTCTTGACCATTCGCCATTTTTCGCCCAAAAATCTTTTTCCCATGAACCTCCGTCATGAAAGTGTGGCTTGTGTCTCTGCTGTTGTCCTGTCAGGAGTGACACCATGTTGGATGCAGATGGAGACTTCGACCTGGAGGACACGATGGACGTGGCTCGCCACGTGGAGGAGTTGCTCCGCAGGCCTATGGTCAACCAGTGGAGCAGTCCACCGTCGTGAACCTGAAACCTGAACCTACTGCACACCTTCAGGTTTCCCACCGATTAACAGAAAACCACAACTGCAACCAAGGCAAAACATCTTCTGTGTTAATCAGTCACTCTCAGATCCACATTACAATTCAGTTTTTTTAGCCGTCTACTTGCTTCTGTCAATGTTACCGACATTTGACAGAGGCAGGTTGTTTCTCAGGGTTAACGTGTTTAGTTGGTTTGGATCAATGGGTTTTAGACAAAAAGACATAGTCAGGTTGCAGGTAAGCTTTGCAATTTATATATGCCTAAAGAGCTTTTAGCTGTCAATCAGAGACTTTTGCATTTAAAAAAAAAACAAAAAAAAAAACAGACTTGCTTATCTTAAAAATAATTTTAACAAGGCCGTGAGTTATTACTTTCAATGTTGTGTAAGAGGAATTCTTTTTTTTTTTTATGTACATAGTCGGTTTAGATGTTACGAAAAAATGGAATTTTAAGTCTGCCATTGCTATTGTTGCGTTTGTCGTGGTGCTTTTTGTATAACATTTTATATAACCGCCAATATCATTGTTCTACCTTGATTTAAAGCAAAATGTTTAAATGGCCATTGATGTCATATTTGTTCTCATAAAATTGATAACTGCTTACTGATTTTAACACTTCCATAAATCATTTTTTGTTTAGTCAGATTAAGTTTAAAATACATTTCTGGTATAATATGATCATTTTCAAGTGAATGTTGTCAGTATTTGTACCTTAAATAGTAAGCCAAACCGAGAGGATTTACGGACCGATACAAATATTTGTTACTTAAAAATCCAATATGCCGATATTTTGGCCGATATACGTATATTAAAAAAAGGAATTCAGACACAATAAACAGATTTCCCTAACATCGGTCTTGTAGTGATTTGAGTTCTTAATAAAAATATCTATAATTTGTTTGTTGTTCGCACAGAACCGAGGCACACAAATATACTAAAAAATCTGTAAATAAAATGTAGAATATCAAAAAATCAGTGTTGCCAACAGGAACGTGGGAGAGCTCCTTGGTCGGACAAGATATGCAACGCCAAACCCGCATAACCTGGTTGCCGTCAGTTTTATTTTTAAATATTTACTTATCAGAATTATCTCATGCTTGAACGCAGTTACAGAATGTAATTGGCATTCTCCGTCCAAAACCGACCAAGCACAGCCCTAATGTTCATGTGTCGCTCAGAGCAATGTTAATTTGTTGTACTGATTGGTGGTAGGTCTATTAGTCAAGGCAGAGGCATGTGGTTTTGCGCGTTGATAATGCACTTCAAAATCAACTTGGCATGCAAGATAGGAATGTTTGTCTACTATTTAGAGATTTATTTTGGTCATTATAAAATATTGAAAATATTGAAAAGATCCCTGACAGTCGCCAGTTTTTACTGGCTTGTCCCGAGACACCCAAAGTACGTAGACAAGTATTGATAAGTTTTTTATTAGTGTTGAAGGTGTACTCCAGTGATTTAAAGATATATTTTTTTTTTTTAAAGTTGTGAGAATCAATTTACCACTGATTGCCAAAATTTCCTGACTTTGTAAAGATCAAGCTCCAAAAACAATGGATAATGCTAGTGGTATCTCTCTCCCTGGCATGCCCATGTCTTTCAGACTCTACAAGCCGTCCGTTCAACTGTGTCGCCAATCCATACAGTTTACTTGGATATTTCTTCAACGTGACGTGCCTTATAGGCTGTACAGAGCAAAATATACTGATGTGAGAATGCATGAACACAGATTGCTAAACCGAAAGGGTGAGTTTGTTTTTACTAGTTTGGAGAAATATTTGTAAGGACATGCATTCATTGCAATAATAAAACTTCTGACCTTCAGAATAAAACGTGTGGGGGGATAGTTAGTGTTATTTGTACTGTATACCCGCTAAATAATCAGCTAGATTATAAAAACTTAAACTAAAAACAGAAGAATACAAATAGGGTGGGGTACCAAAACCCGATTGATGAGATGGCACGTTGCCTAAAAACCGGTATACGGACTCGAATAGCCATGCTCAGATTTCGGTGCAATTTGCTGTCACTAATGCCTGCGATTCTCTCTATGCTCGAAACAGACTTAAAGGAATCAGAAGCATTTCTGCTTGTGTACCGGAGTAACATTACACTTGACAGCAGGTAGCGTAGCCTACGGTAGATACACAGCGGCTTAAAAACGGTTAAAGTGTGAACAAGCTAAACAGTGTAAGGGTGAAAGTATTTCACGTGGGAGGTTCCAAGAGCGGGATGTACAACAGTCGCCCCAGCAGCCGGTTAAAAGTTGTAAAAAACCCTTTTCCATCGGGGTGGTTGTTTGTTGTTGTTTAAACAGCAATTACTGGAAAATAAAGTTATTGTTCTAAAGTTTTCTTTATACTGGTATAATAAATCCATTGTCATTGGGACCTTAGCCAATAAAACAATGTTTTGGTTTATTTGTTATGTTATTTAAGGACAGTTTCAGCACCTTTTTGAACCCTCATGTTGTCTGTTGGTCACCCGTCTTCCTATATCAATGCTTTTTTTAATACAAAAAAAAACAGGATTGATTCACACACGCTCGTTGGCAAATACAAATTCTACTTTCATTATTTGTGGTGTCTTACTTAAATGATGGGTTTTGAAATATAATGAGTAAAAGTGAACACTTCCCTTAAATTGTAGTCTAAATAATCCTAATTTCTGCTGTTCTAACTCAAACATAGGTATAATTTCATATAAAGGAGGTTTATGAGGAGACATTTCCAAAAATAAACTGTAAGACCTAAAGTTAATAAGTTAGTGTTAGTGTTTAAGTTAAAAAAGCGTGACAAACATTGATAAAAAGCGCAACAAAAGTGTGATTTGCACTTTTTGACGGGAACACAAACAACGGTTAAAATTATCGCTTTAGCACCGGTATCGTAAAAAAACCTAAATGACACCCAACCCAATACTAAAACACCTGTTCTCTCCTTTGTGCCGCATGTATCAGAGTGACCATCTGCCAATCAGCGCAGAGTATAAATAGACACTGTGCAAACCCTGTTTGAGTTGTAAAGTGTGATTAATATGTGATAAGTCAGAGGATATATTTAGAGACAGAATAACAATCGAAGAGGAATTGTACAATGGCTATAAAGACTTATTTACCCACTTTTATTCTTATTGTCAGATGCAGCTTCCAATTTAAAGAAGTTAAAAACGTACCCCTAAATTTTAGATGACATTACTGAGCGCATTATTGTTTATCAATCTGTGTGGACAGTGTATTAATATTTTTGGCTGTGCTTGGCCTTCCCCCAAAAAAAAAAAAAATGATATTGTAAACAATCTGTGGTCTTGGATTTCCACACCAATAAAATTCTACTCAATGTCCACCTCCAAGAGGCGGAGTTGTCTACCCTAGAATCAGTGGAGTTCCCCTTAAGCCCCTGACTCACCAACCAGACGGCTGACCCTCAGCAGAAACGGCAGTTGGACTGATCTGTCCCCCTGAGTTGGTCAAAAAAGTACCTTGGAACACACCAAGGTAGCGAGACGTAATACCTCTTTTAACAGCAAGCGGCGCGTAATATGTATGTCGACCAAAAATGAAAAACATGGCAGCTGAATAGGGCTACACGCCTCCCTTCACTGGGTCGAGTTTCTCTGGAAATCAAAGCCAAGCTGTCATGGCGGTTTTTCAGAATACAATTTCATATTTTACAAAATATTTTCCAAACGTGTTTCTGAAAAAATTTTAAAAAGAAAAAGGCCGTGCAATTTCTGAAACTTTTTTATTTCAAAACAAAAAAAGGAGTAAAAAATTTTGTCAGTTTTTTAGAGATAGAGCCCGCTCACCCGCTCCCCGCTTTGGATTTGCCTCTCCCCAAACAATTGGCATTTGGTGGATCCCGGGAGTGCCCCTTCCGACGAGATTTCAGGTAGGCCGAAAGAGGGCCTCGCCCCTCTGAAAACATTGGTGCGAAACACCCAAAAAGACTCAAGTCAACCCCACCTGCCGACGGCCCCAGCATTTCGGGTTAGTGTGAGGGCCCTTTAAATGCAATTCGGGCCCGAGGTTAAAAGGGGGTATTTTGTTTTTGGGAACCCCGGGGAGGGTTTTCAGGGCTGCACTCCCCCTTTTACCATATTTTAGTCCGATCAACTGAAAGAGGAAGGGTTTCGTTTCTAACGTACCACTGCATAAGGCCGGGCACTTTTTGCTTCTTTAACCTAAGCTTAAATAAAACCTAAAACTTTTAATCTTTTTCAACAAAACTAAAGAATATTTGAACCCAAATTGGCTAAAACCCCTGCCCCTGGGTATGTGGAAAAAACTAGAATGCAAAGTTGCCATTTTTCTTAAAAAGTCCAGTAAATTTTTCTTTTTGAAAGGGGACGTGCAGTTTTCATGAAGACAGGGGAATTTTCAAGAAAATCTTAGACAACCATGAATGTTTATGTTTCAAAAGGGAAAAGGGCCTTTTTGGGTTGCGCCAAGCTATTACTTCAAGGGTTTCCCTTGGGAGTTCCTCCTCAACGGGTAACTTGAAACCGCTTCAAAAGTCCCGAGAACGAATTGATGACGCACCCCCCCGGGGATGAAATCACACAGGTGGGCAAATTTACCTTTTTTAGTTCTTTTTTAAACGGGTTTTTAAAACAAAAGACTCCACCACAAAAGGGTACTCCGACAGAATTCCCCCCCAAAACCAATCCTTGACCTTTTGCACCACCAGGGGCCCGCATCCGGGCGGGGCGCATTTGAGCCCCGCCTTTTTTAGAGTGTAAAACACTTAGTTGGGGAGAACACGGGGCTAAACAAAACACATTTTCAAACCAAAACGAAGTAGTTAATGTACTGTTTTTGGGTTTTGCTAAAAGCTTTTCAAGATCTTAGAAATAATTTCATAAAAAATTTTTTTTTTGTGAAGCTTTGAAGGAGATACAGGGCCTTAAAATTTGTCAGTGCCTTGGGTTTTTTTAAGGGCAGCACTGTCCAACGGACTTTTTAAAGCCTTTGCCAGAAACGCGCACTACACTACTTAAACCAAGGGAAGCTAATCCCTTGTAGAAAACAAGACTCACCCAGAATGAAAGTTAACCATAAACCCCCCCAAAAAAATCCCTGTGAAAAATTAATATCAAATCAATCAAATAATATTGACGACTCTAATAGGAGTACCTTTCTAAATCTTAGCACTCTTGCCCCTTGTGCTTTTTGTTGCTTTTTTAATAAAAAACTAAAAACAAAACGTTTAACTCAACATCCAAAAAAAAACCTTTTTCGCTCACACAACAGTTTTTTTGGGTTTTATGCTAAGCAGAATTCTCCTGCCCTATTTTGAAGCAAATTAAAGTATTTTTTCTTCATGGGGGTTCCCCCTTTTTTACTTCTCCGCTGTGGTTTGCGGCACTGTGCAGCCTGTGGCCTGTTTTGGGAAATTGTATTTCTTTTCCCTTTTGCAAAATTTTTTTGGGTTTTTGTTTGGGTTGGGGGTTGAAAAAAAAAAAAAAAAGTTTTTAATCTTCCCACGTGGTTTATTTTTATTGTTTCTATTTTTCCCCGTTCACTTTTTCCAATATAACATTAATTCATGATATTTTTGCACAAAACGGGGTGGCCCCTATTTTTCATATATGATACCCCGTAAGCACCTTGTGAAAAAAGCCTGCAGGGTTTTTACTTTTTAATAAATAAATGTTTTTGATTTTTTATAATATTTAAAACTAAAAACTTAAAAAATTTCAGTTTGGGGCTATTTTAAACCGCGCACCACTTTAAAACCCGACCCCCCACACGTGATTTTAGTTTTTTGGTGATGAGACCTCTGCCCTTTTAAAGTGGACCAAGCTTTTTGGGTGTTTCGGTGACACTCTTAATCTCCAATAAAATTAGAATTAAAAATTAAAACACCGGTGAGCCTTTAAGGCCTTTAATTTAATAAGGGTTGAAGAATTGGAGCAAAAGTTCCGCAACTCAAAAATTTAAAGTTTCTAAACAAACATGATCAGAATCCGAAAGGGCTTTATTGCCAAGTATGTTTTTATATATATATATATATATATATATATATATATACACATACAAGGAATTTTTCATGGTGATCTGCATCTGCATGCATTGTTTTAGAGTTCAAAATCTCCAGAGACTCTTCTTTTGGTTGTGTGTCTGTTTGTCTGTCTGTCTCTCTCTTTAACACGATTTTTTTTTAATAAAAATGAAATGTGAAGTGTTTACCATGATGAATGTTATTGAATTTCCATACACAGATTATACAGTATATTTGCGTTATTGGGAGCAGGCTGCCATGCTGTGTTTTTACTGACTGGTATGAAGTGGTGCCAACAGCATCCCCAACTGGACATTTTTGTGTCAAATGTAGAAAAATGTAAATGGTAAACAAATCTGGCTGCAGTCTTTGTCAGTGTGACTGAACAGTCGGAGATTCAACTTCATATTTTAAGTTTATTCTATCAACGTAAGTTAACTAAACTCAACGGGTTTTACAATTTTATAACTCATAAGTGACCTACTTATTATACTGAAGTTCAGTTAATTCACATTTTTAACGCTGTTAAGTTGAACAGCTTCAAAGCAACATTATGTAACTATTTTATCTTTATAACGGCTTCAAAATGATTTCATGGCGCCTCTGTCATATGTAATAATATGTAGTCTGCATAACAAGTACTTTTAAAGCTTTTTAGCTTGCAATACTTCTGTACTTTGAGTTTATTAAGATTTTAAAGCAGGACTTGAACTTGGAATGCAGTAATTTTACAGTGCATTGTTTACTAGCAGAGTCACAGCTACCATGGAGGACTCTGTGGTGATGTTTTCAGCATCTGTTCTCATAATGCAAGGGTATTAATAACACAGAACATCACATTAGCATATTAGTAGTGAATTTTTATTATGGTTCTGTCAACCCGAGTCTACAGCAGAGTCCGACCGATAAAGGATTTTTAAGGCTGATACGGATACGAATAAAAAAAATAAAAAAATCTGATATTTTGATAAATTGGCCGATATATATATATATATATATATATATATATATATATATATAATATATATATTAAATCCAATAAACGCGTTACCAAACCCTACATTAGGTATTTGTAGTAATTTATGAATTCTCACTAAAATAATATAAAAAGGATTTGTTTTATTGTCACAACAGAACAGAGGAACATCAACATATATTAAAGTTCTGATAAATAAAATGTATAAAAATACAAACTTAAGATATGAAACTACTTTTAGTTTCATATCTTAAGTTTGTATTTTTTTTATCCTTTGAACAGAAACACATTAACAACAAGCAATCGTGTTGCCAACAAGGACGTTGTAGAGTGCCCTGTGGTGGACAAACTATGCAACATCAACACTCAGAACATGGTTGACCGTCCGTCTTAAAAAAAGTTTTAAAAAATTTATAAAAATATATATATTACAAATGCCGATATCAATTGATCGGGAAATGCCTAATATGGGGCCAATAATATTTTCCCGCTGATATATCGGTTCGGGATCTAGTTATAAATGTTAGTTAATTGTTTATAAATGGATATTGGTTCAAATGCTCTTTTTTAGGTTTAATTTTTATTTTTATTTATTTTTACAACTTGGCAACCCAAAAGTGTTTCTCAAGGATCAAAGCCTTAGTACATATTTCTTAGCCATTAATTAGCTATTAGTTAGAAATTGTATACAAACCTTTATAAAGGTTGACTTATTAGAATTTTGCACACAAAAAAAAACTTCTTGAAATATCCACTTGATTTTTCTAAATGAATTAAATAAATCAATTGAAAAACTCATATTACCTTCAAATTAATTTTGGAATATACATTTTACACAAGGACGAAGGGACCTCGTATAGGCCTATATGAGCAATTACAACAAGCAATACCTGTTCCAATGATCATATTGACACCTTACAAATATTTTGGGACATACTTGAAGAGGTTTGATACTTAACTACACAGGTTGCAACCTAGGGGCCCGGATTGGCTGTTTACTTGGTAGATTGAGTGTCCCATATGTGAGGATGCCCACAAGATGAGAAAAGGCCCTCAGTCTGTTCCATCAACAGCATCTCTTGGAAATCAGTCAGGACTATGTGTTTAACAGCTTGGGAAATAGTATCATTTAGACCTGAACGCGTCACATGCTGCTTCCACACCACACTTTGAGAGGATTTACAGTTACAGTGATAACACATTTTTGTGTGCATCAGGTTAGTGAGTGTGGCTTCTAGATAACAAGAGCAATGAGCTGAAAACTTCACTGTTGCAAAATAAGGTTAAATTATGATAAAGATCAACGTGATTGCTTGTAAAGAACCCTGTAAAGAACCCTTTACAGCAAACATGTTAACCATTTTGTCCTGGCTGTGTGTGTGCGCGTGTTGAACTTTCGGCACTGTCAGCAGTGATCAGTCAGGGATTCACACCTTGTACTTTTTAATTACATGATCACATGACATGCAAGCTCGTATCTGAAATCCAACCGCTTCTGTAAACATCATATGACAGATTGATCCCATGGCTTTTATGGGAACTGCATCCTCTGATTGGCTGTGCGGTATAATCGAGGCAGCAGCTCTCTCTCTGATTGGCCAGCAGCACTTCAGTAAACCATCAGCTTCCTGGTTATCTGCAAATGGACAAATAAACTTGTTTTTAAACCTGCACTACGGTGGGAAACTCTGGCTTCGTTTTACCAGGGACCAAAATGTCACCCAGAAGCGGCTGTAGCCTGGTTCTGCTCGTCGTGTTCGGTCTTTTTGTAACTGCCTGTTGTAAGTTTCCTACCTTAGACCACATCAAACCGAAAGCCGGCGACAAGGCACAGGGGAGAGCAGTGGTCGAGCTGCTGAAACGCCTGCTCGGGACCAGATCTACGGAGTTCATAGTGGCAGTCAACAGGAGTCTTTCCAACGACAGCCGAGATGTGTGAGCTCAGTCCCAAAAAACGATAAATAGTCGAAAGGGCGCCGGAGGGGCCTGGTACTGGCATTTACAACTTTTTGAAAATTTCGCAACTCCCATTTTTTCCGGGTTTGGGTGACCAGGGCCCTCCCTCGCCCTGCCAAGGCTCACCGGCGTCCTGCGCATCAACACCCAACATAGGTCAGAACCCAATTTTGGAATCTGAAAAAAGAATTAAAAGTTTAAATTGTATCGAAATCAGCATTTTAATCGGCTACACCCAGTACACAAAGCAGCCCTTTATTTTATAAAATTTTTAACATTTTCAACTTTAAATTATTTTTAACAAGGGCCAGTTTTTTGGGTGCGAGTTATTAAACCCAGCTACTTTGGGTTTTTCATAAATTAAAATTTAAAAATTTTGGGGGGGGGAAAAAAAAAAAGGGGAAAAGTTCATAAAGGTTAAATTTGGGGAACGTTCTTAAAGGTAAAATTTGGGAAAGTTTTTAAAAAACCGGGGGGAAGTTTTCTAAAGTTTTAAACGCAGAGGAAGTTTAAGGGGGGAAAATTTAAAAATTCTTGGGTTTAAAAGAGGAAAAATTCTTGGGGAAGTTTTGGGAACCAAAGGGAAGTTGGGGAATTTTTTAAATCAGGCCCTTTTTGGGGGGGGGTTAAGGGAAAGTTCTTACACTTTTTAAAAAATAAAAACTTCATACCCTTTAAAAATTAAAGGGGAATCCTAACAAAAGGGGGGTTCCCAAAGGGGCGGAAAAAATTTTAATGGGCTTTGGGGGAAGTCAATAAAAAAACAACTTCCAAAAAAATTTAAAAAATTTTTAAAAAAAAACCAACCTACCTAAAGGGGAATTTTAACCCAAATGAATCCCCGGGGTTTGGGAAAAAAAGTTACGGGAGTTTTGGTATGTCAACTCCAAAAAAAAATTGTTTATCTTTTAAAGTTTTAAACAATTTAAATACCAAAAAAATTTTTAACATAATTGTATTATCAGGGGTGAAAAGTAAGTAATTTACCTAAGTAGCTACTAGGGATGATGTATCTGTATCTGTATCTGTTTACCACATGAATTATCTGTATCCGTATCCGTACTCGGACTGGGCGGGGCCTAAACCGGAAGTGGTCAGATTTAACCCGGAAGTATGTTAATTAAGCATGCAATTGAATTGAGTTGATCAAAAATTGTTATATTTATTGCTGATTTGAAAACTATTTACATGACAGCATCAAGCTTCAGATCAATGGTGTTGTCATGGTAACAAAGCAAACTATAAACAGAACGTTTTGCAACAATGAATACAACACATGCGGTTGCAATTATGAAGTAAAATGTAGTGAGCAAGAGTTTTCATACTCAATACAACTTTATTTTTTTAACTTATTTTTTTTATGATCAGTGGGATTTTTTTGGTTTTTGTTTCTTTTTTATTTTTGTATTATTTTATTTCCACACAAGGTGTGTGTGTGTGTGTGTGGTTGTGTGTGTGTGTGTGTGTGTGTTTGTGTGTGTGTGTGTGTGTGTGTGTGTGTGTGTGTGTGTGTGTGTGTGTGTGTGTGTGTGTGTGTGTGTGTTGTGTGTGGTGTGTGTGTGTGGTGTGAGAGACACAGAGCATTTCCATGTTCTGTGTGTGTGATAGAGCCGAGCGGGTTTGTAGGCGGGGGGGGGGGGCGCTGTGATTATCACAGAACGCTGCACGGCCAGTTGAGGAGTTTTATTCAATCCGAGCACGGATATTGACTCGTATTACTCGTATAATACTTGTACTCGGCAAAAGTGCTTTATCCGTATCGGATACTCGTTTCAGCCGGATACTCGGATCACCCCTAGTAGCTACAATTGTGAGGTAGGCTAACGTTTCCATTATACGCTGTTGTGCAATTTTTTTTAGTTACTAGTTACTTCTCAGGTCACACAAAACAAATGATCATGCTACAGATTAAACTATACAACAGTATGTAAAGAAGTTAAAAAGGAGCTTCAAATTGACCAGATATATAAATGCTGTTTAGATGCTAGAGTGATTTAATGATATAACACGTAGATAGATAGATGGGCTACATAATTTATTTATTCCCAGGGGGAAATTCTCAAAGTAAAGGATCTTAAAACTTTTTGCACTATCATTTTTTTAAATGGAAACTTCGTTCCCTGCTGGAAGAGAAAGTATTAAGCTTTCAAAATATCAGCTAATGAGCTATAAAAACATAACATGCAGACTCTATATGGTATTCTAAATTCAAATCTCCCATAAAAAAAAATGAAACAACAATGTCTTTTATGTCACATTCATTATTAAGAAGTATCCCCCTCGTGTATGGTTGTTTGTTTTATGTAATCAAAGGCAGACAATGAGGGGTGTGGCTGCACAATATATTGTCATTTTGAATCGACATCGCGATATCAATTGGCGCAATAAACACATCAGGATTGGCATGCAGAGATTTGTTTGTGTTAGTTGAAAAAAAAAAAAAATCTGCAAAAAACTGCACATTAAAATGTATCAAAATGTGTTTTTTAGCTGTGCATTTTATATTTAAGTCAATGTTCATTTTTTTTCAATAAAATGAATGTTGGAAATTATTTCAATTTGTTTGGAATTCAATTAGCAGTTTGTTTTTTAGCAGAATACTAAAAGCAACAGAAATGCAGAACTGTGTACACTCTTAATATCTTTTTACTTATCGCAAGTAATATTGTTATTACAAAATCCAACAACTCTTTAGCATATTGCATATTTTCCTCATATTGTGCAGGCCTAGTGTGTGTTGCATTTGTAAAAACTCCCTTCTTTTGAATGGCCTGTGTGTATGCTTTGTTTGCAATTTTTGCTGACATCAGCAAAAGACCTTTTGAAAATGTTGTTTTCCCACTTCAGACTGCTGTGTGTTAACTCCTCTCAGTGGCAGCCACCAGAAGCCGCAGCTCATTTTTTTAAAATTATCAGCAGCTAAAAACATCTAACTTCCCAGCACATAAGACACAAAGTACTGTATATACATGACAACTTTTGATTATACACTTTACAAAAGAGGATGCCGTGATATGTCTGTGTTTAAATACTATGGTGGCAGTATTTGGGTGCAATGTAACCCCCACCACTTGCAACTAAGCATCAAAACCCATGGGTGCGTGAGAAATGGAGCGTTATTTTACATTGTTTATTGTGACCACTATGGACACTTGTACTGTGGCCGGGCCCTTTTTAAAGGACCCTTCCTTTCAATTATCTGCTGTGCATTAGACCCGCATCAGCTCACCCCAGTTATGTTATGTGCAAAGTCGATTGAATAAGCCATGGCAAGCATGGCACGCTTTAGTTTTCCCATGAGTATATCTTGGTGGCAAAGAGCAACTCTTAGCGGGAAGGAAGCGTGAGTCATTTACCAGCTGCCTAAAACTTAGGCACTGTTGTTTTTTGAAACCAGTGTAAATAAGCCTATGTTATTTTTTTTAAATTTCTTTTATATTGTTTTTTTAAAGATTATATTTTGGGCTTCTCCACCTTTTAATTTTTGACAGGACAGTTAGGTGAAAAAGGGGGGGAGGAAATCGTCACAGGTCAGATTCGAAACCTGGACCTCTTGCTTCGAGGCATGAACCTCTCAGTACATGTGCGCCCGCTCTACCACTGAACCAACCTGGCCATGCCAATGTTATTTTTTAACTGGCTATACTGTATGTTATTACAGCAATGCTTTACAACAACTACTTATAGAAAATGACTTCAAAGTATTTGTTTTTTGAAGTACTTTTTCTTAAATCTCAAGCAAAGAGGAGTCATCATGCTAGTATTGTTAATAGGTAGAAATTACAAATACGTTGGCAGGGAGAATTCTGTGAAGTGAAAACACATAGACCTTGGGGCAGAAGTGTTCAGGCACTTTATTCTCCACAGCACTGAGTTTACACTGTTGAGAGTACATAATGAAATTGCCTTGACTGTAGATGCTGGGAATCCTGCTGTTTTTGTGCTTTTGGACCTCAGCGGCGTTTGATACAGTGACCATGTTACAGTCCACCATACAGTCCTCTATCTCGCCTTGATCATTGTGTAGGCATCTGAGGCTCGGTACTTCAATGGTTTAGCTCCTATTTGGCAAATAGGAGCTTCTCTGTCATGATTGGTGACGTCTCCTCGTCAAATGCTCCTCTCTCTTGTGGGGTACCCCAGGGTTCAATTCTTGGCCCAATCTTGTTTTCTTATATATGTTGCCTTGAGGGGTAACATAGAAAAGCACAACCTGTCTTTTCATTGTTATGCAGATGATTTGCAAATTTTTTGCCCATAAAACCAAAGGACTAAACTCCCTGCTTAGTTGTATTAATGATATTAAATTGTGGCTTTCACAAAACTTTCTTAACTTGAACAAAGCTAAAACTGAGTGTATTATCTTCAGTACTGCATGCACGTCAAACGGTCCAGCTTTGAGTTTGGGAGCATACCTTAAGCCAGCTGTCAGAAATTTGGGAGTTACATTTGATTGCAACATGAAATTTGACAAGCAAATCAGCAATGTTGTTAGAATGAGCTTCTTCCAGCTTTGTCTGCTGGCTAAAGTTAAGCCTTTCCTTAACAGGCATGAAGTAGAAAAGGCGTTTCATGCTTTTACTAGTTCAAGGTTGGATTAATGTAATGCTCTTTATGTTGGTTTGAATCACACCTCCATCTCACGTCTTCAACTTGTTCAAAATGCTTTTTAACAAATACATCTAGACGTACACACGTCGCTCCCGTTCTCTACATCGGCTCCCGGTGCATTTTAGAATCAATTTCAACATTTTATTGTTTGCCTTAAATGGCCTGGTATTTGTCAGACTTTAACCCTGCATGAACACAACCAGTCCTTGCGGTCTTCAAATCAAGTGGTTTTAGAAGTCCCAAGGTCCCAGTATAAACAGTGGGGTGATCAGGCTTTTGCGGTTGCTAACCCTAAACTCTGGAACAAGTTACCCCCAGATATTCGGACTTCGGACGATTGCAGATGTAGCTCCTTTTAGGTACAAACTCATAACTTATTTGTTTAGAATGGCTTTTAATACCTAGTAGTGGTGTGACAAATTTCCCTCTGCTGTTATTATATAACTTTTCAGATTTTACTGTTTTCTATGTTTTATTAATTTTTGTGTGATATGTTTTTATTCTTGATTTCTGATGTGAAGCACTCTGGATACCGGCTGGTTACTGTCAAGTGCTGTATAAATAAATGTTGGTTGATTGATTATTCTAGGAGTGCATGTTACAGTTTTCTCAGTCGCTTTGGTACATTTCTCGTATCATTCTTGACAAAACTGTAAGTGCACTTCTAAAAACAATTCATACAAATAGCAAGACACCGTGGATTACCTGCAAAAGCCAGTGTCTTGTTCAGAATCCTTATTTCATCTCTCAAAAGTAAATATCTGTGTCAATATCTATGTCAGTGCCATCAAAATGACGTGTCATTGACAAATTGATAAGACAAATTGCGTAGTCATGTTATTAATATAACTGTGTACTCCCATGCATGCTCATGATTGAGAATGTGGTCTACATTCTCAATCTCTTATCTCATCAGGAATGTGCATATATCCTCGGCCTCTTTTGCCTCTTCCTCTGTTTTGCCTCCCAACTCCTCCCCCACGCAGCGTCACTCCTCTTCATCTTCTTCTTCTCTCTGGCTGTTGACCCCATCCAATTCCTTGTCCTTCCGTTGTCAGACATTGTAACATTGTATTGTGCTCTGGCTATATTTTACACTTGCTAGTTGATGGTTCATGAGTTGCACCTTTTGTTAGAGAAAGTCAAGATTCACCTGAGCGCAATTTAGCAATTCAGGACCAATGTAGAAAAAAAAGTCTAATGGTAATGTATAGAAATATGCTTGACATATACAGTATATGACAACTTGACCATTTTGCATGTAAAGACTTATGCTATGAACTAATGCCTAAATGTTGTGGGGGTGAGACTGTTCAACAGAGACCCATTAGAATACATTATGATCAGTATGACATAAGCAATTGATAATGTACATAATCATTTGCATGGATCTACCAAATAATTTGCAACTTGTTCAAAGAAATGAGAAACTGCTTTTTGATGTGCACAAGTGACCCAATGATGTGAAGATTGAACAGGTAGGTAGCTGATGTGAAAAATGTACCAAAGTGACAGAGAAAAAATGTAATTTTCTCTAAGACTAATTTGCCGCAGATTAGTATTATATCTTCAAGCGCTTCCTGCTCATACAGATTAAATAAAACCAAGAATCCAGCTGAAGCAATGAAAAAAAATGTATTAATGTAGCTGGTTTGTTCCAATGATGCGAGTCATGTTATCTTTCAGGTCTTTTAACAACACTTAACTATGGTTTGAATTAGGGCTGAGCGATATGGAGACAATCAAATATCACAATATTTGTATACAAATATGACACATGAGGTGGTCAAATGTAATGTGTTAAAGTAGATGAACTATATGTGTTTTACTTAATTATATTATGCATGTCTTATTAGATCATGTTACATGATACATCATTACATTATTTTTCCTTTTGGCCTTTTTTGTGTGTTTTTTTTCTTCACTCTTGCCTAAACAAAACATGTTTCTTGTCATTTTGTTTCTCTTTGTTGACTTACAGCTTGATGTCTTTTATTTTGATGATTGTGATATTAGGATTATTATTTATTCTTTGCGTATCTGCATTTTCTCATTTCAATTAAATTTCATTTATAGTATCAAATCACAACAGTAATCTCGAGACACTTTACAGATAGAGTAGGTCTAGACCACACTCTATAATTTATAAAGTCCCAATAATTCTAGAAATTCCCCCCAGAGCAAGCATTTTTAGTGCGACAGTGGCAAGGAAAATCTTCCTTTTAGGAAGAAACCTCGGACAGACCCAGGCTCTTGGTAGTCGGTAGGCGGTGTTTGACGGTGCCAGTTGGGTGTGTGATGCACAGTGACAATAAAGAACATTTCATTTTTGATGATAAACTATGTAATTGTCTGTTTGTATCTAGATTCCGGTATTACCAGAACGTCTGCACCTTTAGCTATTCCTCTGTGTGGTGGGACTGGCCAAGGTGGGAGAGAGAGATTGACTGGATGGCACTCAATGGAATAAATCTGCCGCTGGCTTTCACAGGACAAGAAGCCCTGTGGCAAGAGGTAAGAGCTGTTAAACCTGATTTACTGAGACTCCACGCAGAGCTATCACCGTTAGCTACGTAAGTAGCTTGAAGTTTATACTTGTGTGTTGGTGTGTGCGTAGAGCCGGCATGTGTGTGTGGGGAGTGTTTGGTACGGCGAGGAAGAAAGAGACAGTGATGGTGATTACAACTCTAGAGTCGTAGTGAGAGGAAGCTACGACCACGGTGGAAAATCTGTCGCAGGAAACGTTAACCTTCTCCTTGATTTTAATGATCTCTATGGAGGAGAACCAGGAACTGAGTCGGGGGAAATTCCTTAAAAAATTTATATTTTACACACTTGAATGTATCAAAATACTGTACCATTATTGGCTCCTCTTAAGCCTGATTTCTGGAACAGATGTAACCGCAAACACAGCAAAATAAGATCAAAATGCAGGGATTTCTTTACCATTATAATACGTATGGCACCACCTAAGCTGATGAGTGTAAAATCAATGTGAGCAAAACTAGCAAAGTACTTTTTTTTGTTTTTTTAATTAGATCTTAGGGTTGTAGTAGGTCTGCTAGTCTTTAAGCTTTTTGATTTCTTTTCTTTTTTAATGTATTTTTAGACATATATGGTAACAATGTTTTTTTGGTTTCATTGAAAACCATAATGTTTTCTTCAGGTAGGACCCCTTAACCCTCCGCAAAATACGTGCACCTAAAGGCTGTTTTATGTTTCTGCGGAGGCTCCATGTAGAGCTTTTGCCGTTGCCTATGTGAATATAAACTTGTGTGTGTATGTGGAGGTTATTTTGTGGTAGAGGGAGAACATGATATACACCTTGATTGATATGTAGCACCATGTGAACATCACCTTAACTTGTTGTGTACCTTTTTCTAGGTCTACCGAGCTCTTGGGCTAAACCAGTCGGAGATTGAAGAGTTCTTCTCTGGCCCGGCGTTTCTTGCCTGGAACCGAATGGGAAATGTTTTCAAGTTTGGTGGGCCTCTGCCACAGTCCTGGCACGTGAACCAGCTCTACCTCCAAGTACTGAAACCGCCATGCTTGCCAACACAGTTGGAAGCCACTATGTGTAGAACGATGACATGTTTGACTTTGGCACAACCGAGTGGTAGTATCAAACACTTCAAATCAAACACCATCACTTCGGCCATCAGACAAATTTAAAGATTTATTTTATCACATCAAATTTTACATATAGTGGCTTCAGTTTGTTTAGGTTTTTGAGGTCATTCCCATTGTTTATGAAAACATTGAACTCACAAAAGTAATAGTTGAGATCTTGAAAGAAAACAGGGACAACAAACCCCCAGGTTGGCCAGTTTATGGAAAGCACTATTATTTGGAGGACAAATTAAAAGAAAACACATCTGAAATGCTGCTAATAATCCCTCATTTGCACACAACTACTCTAAGTACAGTAGGGGTGGGAATCACCAGTTTAAACATATTGCAATATTCTGCATATATTGCAATTTATAACCTTTTTTCCCAACTTCAAATGACGTCCCCAAAAGGAAACTTTGTCAACATCTGTTTTATCTAAAAAGATACATTTCTCTGTTTGGTCATCTCACTTCAGTTTTACTGCTGCAAAATGGGACAAACTGACCAACACATATATAATAAATGATCCGTACTTGGCACCTGTGTATCGATACAGTATTGCCACAGAAAATATTGCGATACAATGCTTTATCGATATTTCCCCCCCCACCCCTAAAGTACAATAGCTCAATGTTAAAGCTAGTCTGCCTATCACCAGACCAAGCCAGGCTCAATAGATTTGAGATTGAGCATTGGTCTGGGGAGTCTGCTCTGTACTTTCTACTGCACGAGATTTACCCAGTCTACATTGAAGCAGGAAGTTGGTGCAGACTATGATGTATGTTTGCAAACTGTTTAGTTCATAGTTTCAATGTTGTCTATGTTTTTTATTCCAAGTATCTGACTGATCTGGGGGTTATTTTATGAAATAGTTACATAATGTTGCTTTAAAAGCATATTTAGTCCTTTTTTAAAAGCCATCCATTTTTTGTGGGTGAATTTGTATATTTAAAATGTTAACTGAACTGCACTGGAATGCATCCTGTCACATGACATTTGCTCTTTTTTTGCAGTTTAAAATCTTAGAGCGAATGAGATCCTTTGGTATGATTCCTGTGCTGCCAGCCTTCTCTGGGAACATTCCCAAGGGAATCCTCAGGTGACTCCTGCTAGTGATAAATCTGAATCTGACACACGTTATCTCTAAGTTATAAGTACTGAAGGTCCTGGTTCAAAGGTTTTTAAGGATGATGAAATAACATCTGATATGAATGAAGAGTAAACAAGAGAATGTGACTCCAGAAATTGGCATATTGGATGTGTGTTGGATCTACAGTTCTTCCGTCACAAAGGATCATTGACTGTGTACAGCCACGGGCTTATGGAAAGTACTTAAACCAGACAACAGAGAAGTGTAACGCAGTCCAAATTACCCACTGAATTAACGTTAAAGGTCCCATGACATGTTTCTTTTTGGATGCTTTTATATAACCTTAGTGGTCCCCTAATACTGTATCTGAAGTCTCTTTTATATAGACCTTAGTGGTCCCTTTTTACTGTATCTGAAAACTCTTTTATATAGACCTTAGTGGACCCCTAATACTGTATCTGAAGACTCTTTTATATAGACCTTCGTGGTCCCCTAATACTGTATCTGAGTCTATTTCATATTGACCTTAGTGGTCCCCTAATACTGTATCTGAAGTCTCTTTTATATAGACCTTAGTGGTCTCCTAATACTGTATCTGAAGTCTCTTTTATATAGACCTTAGTTGTCCCATAATACCATATCTGGAGTTTCCCAAAATTCAGCCTTGGTGCAGAATTACAGCCACCCTAGACAGTCCTACAATGGGGGGGGCAAAGAGGAGGCTGGGGGTGTGACCTTGACCAACTGCCACTTTGTTCTCTCTCATAGCTGGGCCAAATTCTCTGTGTGGGTTAAGCAAAGAAAGGGGAGGTAACCTTGCCCCTTATGACCTCCTAAGGAGCAAGATTCCAGATCGGCCCATCTGGGCTTTCATTTTCTCAAAGGCAGAGCAGGATACCCAGGGCTCGGTTTACACCTATCACCATTTCTAGCCACTGGGGGACCATAGGCAGGCTGGGGGAACGCATATTAATGTTAAAAAAAACTCATAAAGTGAAATTTCCATGCCATGGGACATTTAAGAATATTGAGTTGGGGCTTAACCAGACAATTCTCTCCAACTCATGTTGCTCCCAGTGTCTGTAGATTCATTTTACTGCACTTCTGTGTATCCGTTCAGTTCCAGTCAATAAAACGCAGCTTAGCTGTCAGCGTGTATAAAATTTAATCAGTACAGTAAAGTGATATTTCAGTCAAAACCATTTTGAATTCACTTTTTGAGTCATGTGTTTTCTATAAATTTTTGTTTTTTTAAATTATATTTCAGGTTGTATCCGGAAGCCAATGTAACCAGATTAGGGCCTTGGGCTCACTTCAACTGCAGCTTCTCATGCTCCTATATCTTGGACCCTCGTGACCCACTTTTCCTCCAGATCGGTTCCCTCTATCTGTCCCAGTAGTGAAGCAGTTTGGTACAGATCACATCTACAACACTGACACCTTCAATGAGATGACTCCACCCTCCTCTGACCCCACCTACCTGTCTGCAGTCAGTCGTTCTGTCTTTGCCTCAATGACCGCAGGTGAGTGTCTGGGGGACTAATATCATGTTCACATTGCGAGTTTTAATTCTGTGCCTGTCAGAATGCAGATGGGTAACAATAACAATCATTTTCCCTAGTCTGATGACCCATGTATGACCTGTTGTTATTGTGTAATTGTCTTACACAGACAGCCCCCTCCAAGCACAGAGAACTGTCCCTTTCTTGTCCCTTATCCAAAAAAAAAAAAAAATTCTTTCTCCCCAGTTGATCCTCAGGCAATTTGGCTGATGCAAGGCTGGCTGTTCTTCAGTGACACAGCGTTCTGGAAGCCGGCCCAGATTCAGGCCCTACTACACGGAGTGCCCCTCGGAAGAATGATCGTGCTTGACCTGTTTGCGGAGACCGAGCCAATTTTCTCTTACACAAAGTCTTTCTATGGACAGCCTTTCATCTGGTGCATGCTGCAGAACTTTGGGGGCAACAGTGGATTCTTTGGCACAGTAGAGAGCATCAATTCAGGGCCCTTCAAAGCTTTACATTTCCCGAACTCCACTCTGGTTGGCATCGGCATGACCCCTGAGGGCATTGAGCAGAACCCTGTGACGTACGAGTTGATGAGCGAGCTGGCTTGGCGCAAGGAGCCGGTCAACTTGTCAAAGTGGGCGTCGCTATATGCAGTACGCCGTTACGGCAGCACACAAGAGAACCTGACCGCTGCATGGAGGCTCCTGTTTGCCAGCGTCTACAACTGCACAGTGCCACATTACCGAAACCACAACCATAGCCCGCTGGTGCACCGGCCTTCTTTTCACATGAATACTGCCATTTGGTATGACCCGGCTGACTTGTACAAAGCCTGGAAACTTATTATTGAGGCAGCTCCATCTCTCATGTCCAAGGAGCTTTCCGGTACGACCTTGTCGATGTAACTCGGCAGGTCCTACAAGTCCTGACAACGGTCTTTTATCAGGATATCGCGGATGCCTTCCAGAACCAAAAGCTGCCGGAGCTGCTGACTGCAGGTGGGGTGCTGGTCTATGATCTCCTGCCTGAACTCAATCGTTTGCTCAGTAGTGACCGCAACTTCCTGTTGGGGACGTTCCTGGAGCGGGCCCGATCTTTAGCCCTAGATGAGAAGGAGGCCCAGCTCTACGACATGAACGCCAGAAACCAGCTCACTCTTTGGGGTCCCAGTGGTGAGATCCTGGACTACGCCAGCAAAGAGTGGGGAGGCCTTATGGAGGACTACTACGCCCAGCGATGGGGCCTTTTTGTTCAAACCCTGGTAGAGTGCTTGGACACCGGTCGACCATTCAAGCAGGACGCCTTCAACCAGGCAGTTTTCCAGGTAGAAAAGGGATTCATTTACAACGGCCGAAGGTACCCGACCAAGCCTCAGGGAGACTCATACGAGATCGCCCGCAGAATCTTCCTCAAGTACTACCCACAGGCCTTGAAGAGACTATAGTGAGCAGAAACTACATTTTGAAAAAACTTGTCTCAAGTTGCAGCAAGAAGAATGTCTTCCTCCACCTCCAATTTCCATGGCTATCCCAAAACATTTTTTAGTAGGAAATCTAACAGCCTGAATCTACAGGATGAATCTGTTTACACATGTAGTAAAATCAGTAATGCATAGTTACGGATGTTCCAGGGGGGGAAAAGGATTTTCAAGCATCATAAGATGTCTTACATGTTGGATCTCTGGGTACTGTTTTTAATTCCACTGCTCTTAAAGAACTAGTTGAACATTTTTTTATATACATATTCACTTTCCCAGAGTAAAATGAAAAGATGGATTTAAATCCCAATGCCTGTGTGTTACGTATGGTGCTGGAGTCAGGGTGTGGTTAGCCTAGCTTAGCATAAAGACTGGAAGCAGGTAAGTTTAGGGCGTGTCCAAATCTACTTTTGCTTGTTTGGCAATGGAAAAATTGGCTGGGCACATAGTCCAAAAGGGTTGTACTTGGTAGGGGGGAAATTAACAACTGCGTTGGGCTTTGTGCCGCACCAGGTGCATAATAGGCCCTCCAGCAGTGTTATTTACCCAGTATATATGGATTGTTTCAAGCTGGAACTATTTCTTGACGGACAACAGTGTATCCATCCATCAGCTAAGCTAACCACGTTCTGACTCTCATGTGATTTAGAAATCGGAGGCGAGACTAGAGCCCGGCCGATAAAGGATTTTTAAGGCCGATACCAATACAAATATTTGGTGATTTTTAAAATCCAATATTTTGATATATTGGCCAACTATATATAAATAAAACAAAATCCAGAAACGCTCCACTAAATATAAACAGATTTGTAGTTATTTATGCGTTCTCTCTAAAATCAAATGATAATTTGTTACAGAGGAACATCAAAATATATTAAAGTTCTGATAAATAAAATTTATAAAAATACAAACTTAAGATATGAAACTGTCTTTTTGAACAGAAACCCATTAACAAAAAAATAATCAGTGTTGCCAACAGGGACGTTATAGAGCGCCCTCTGGTGGACAAACTATGCATTGCCAACACTTATAACATGTTGACTTTTTTTTTAAATGTTCACTTATCTGAATCATGTATTTGTCATTATAAACAATTCTGATGAATGAATATCTAAACTTATTTTTATTTATTTTTATGGCCATTATAAAAGCCGATACCGATTGGGAAATGCCTGATATCGGCCAATAATATCGGTTCGCTAATGTATCGGTCGGGCTCTAGCGCATACCTTATTGGGATTAAGATCACAGACAACCTCCGTAATTATTACAAATGACTAGAGGTCACCAGGTAATACTATAATAATACCCGTTAATACACAGACATGAGATTGATATCCACCGGAACACATCATAAAGATTGCACAAAACATGTTTGAATAGTCCTTTAAATCCGAGACACTACACTCTAACTGCAGATGGACATTGAAATGTTTGACCTGCAGGAAACCTTTAGTAATTAATGACACTGACACTATCATGCTGATCAGTTTGAAGTAGATCTGGATCTTGTGCCTTATTCTGAGCGAATTGACTGATGTGATAGGCTGTGCTTCATAGCCATTGCACTAATTAGCATCAGGACAAGTGGTCTCGCATAGTTACCAAACAATGTGGATGGCTTTGATCTTGCGAAACAATTTTCTACTTAATTTACAATGTCATGCTTCACTGTCATGGCGCTGAGATTGGACTATTAACCAGTGAGTTTCTGTAAAGGGTTTATGAACAGAGGGATTTGTTTATGACAAATTGGCTCCCGGATAGCAGATAACTTCATGTCTTCTTCCAAGCATTTCTCCTTTTTGAAGAATATATTTTTTACTTTTATATGAAAATTTTAGGTGTTAAACTAAGACTAATACACGTCCAATAATCACCTTCTGAAAACAATTGTCTATTTTAATGAGTCACATTTTAGTCTTGAGATTTTTCTTTTTGATAAATTGTAGTTTGAGTTAAAGATAATCAAAATATGTTGATGGAATAATGATTTTTGTTGTTGTATTTAGCAGTGATGGCCAAATGAAACTTTCTGAACCCTTTTCTTTATTTTGTGAGCTCACTAGATGGCGCTCTCTGTTCAAAGAAAAAGGTTAAAGGAATGGCAGTTCACTAGAGCCCCATCACAAAGCTTCATTTGGCTATCAATAGTAGTTAGCACTATTTTAGCAATCACTACATTAACACAGCTTACACTCATAATGTGCCAAGAAACACCTAATTGTACAATATTAGTTTCTTTATTGTATAAATGCTATTTTTGTATTGTGATGAATTAAGCTGTTGTCATTCTTCAACTCAGGCATGTCATAAAAGTCTTAAGGCTATGTGACTAATAATACAATGATTTCATTCTCCACCTCTGTGTTGTATTAAATCCACGCGTTAACCTCACTCTGTAACTTATAGGACTGGGCTGAAGACTATCCCAGCATGCTTTGAGTGAGACGTCTGTCACCGAGCTGACAGACAGACAGACAACAATTCCGATTCATTAGAGATTCCCTGCATGTGTTTTGGACTGTGTAAGTACTCAAAAAAACAAAAGAAATGTCCCATATGACAAATATATTAATATATATTGTTGAATTACTCATTCTGATGCACCAATGCGGCATTTTACTGTTTATTTTAGAGCTAGTTTAAACTACTTTTATAAGCTAGGTTAGTCATCTAAACAGTTCCCAAAATGGGACCAGGCCCCTCCAAAGGGTCACCAGATAAATCTGAAGGGCCGTGAGATGATACATGGAAGAAGGGGGGGGGGGGGGGAGTTCCACAGAAGTCAGTTTTAATTTTTCATGCCTTTTCTCTAGTCTTTTTTTTTTTTTTTTTTTGTGAAATATTTGATACGTTTTCTTCTTTGGGCCGAACAGAGTCAATGAGATCAAACTAAGAGAAGTTCAGAGAGGAACATCCCCCCCCCCCACAGGGCAGAGCAGGTTAATTTCCATTACAAATGTGTTGGATTTCAGTTGGACATCTTTCTATTAGCAGATGATTCACTGAATATAATCTACAAACATATAGACAAGGATATAGTTATTAATAAAAAAAATTGCGAGGACAGGGAACACAAAGTAGAATACTGATGCTAGAATATTTAACGTGAATTCATTCAATATAGATTCAAGATACAAAAATGCTTAGAATAATATTTAGTAATTGTCTTTGTAGACATGTACCTTTTGTCTGAAAGAACCCATATAGTTTTCTTTCATACTCGCTTATTGTGGTTTATGTGTGACCATTAAAGGGGCAGGAGCGAGGCTGCGCAAAGATGGTTGATATTTGACCCCCCCCCCCCCCGAAGCTACATTCCCCAGATTCAGGGACAGATAACTACTAGCCAGCTGGCACATTCACATGCTGGGGTAAGTCAGCCTCGACATTGCGTAGCTCCCATGCCATTTTGATGCTATCAAGCCATCACCCACCGTTAGCATCCCATTGACTCCCATTCATTTTGACGTCACTTTGACAGTGAATAACTTTACATCTGAGGACTCTATTTGTCCGTTGTTTATTTCTTAGGAAACACAACAACGTATAAAAGGCTCTGTTACCTTGTATCTCACGTTATGGCTCACGTGTTTTGTGGCTCCTGCGCTTCTTTCTGCTTGTTTTCCTTTTATACAGCCAGGGTTGTGTATTAACATCGGGATTTCTCAGCAAACAGAAAATAGAGAGCTACGTGACTGTGAGAAGATATTTGCTGAATTTTAAAAAGTGTATTGGATTGGGCGTCCATAACTATAGGTTTACTCCTCAATGCAACGATGCATTTCCTTAACTTATTATTGAATTATATAAAAGAATGAGTACAAAAGGTGATGTTTAGTAAGGGTTGAGGTACTGTAAAATCCACATACAGACTAACATAGTTTCCCTCATCTGGCACATAACATTGGCACCTACCAAAGGAGACTGAAGCAGATATCAGGACTCCCCAGAAAGAAATACAATGGTTTGAAATCTGACGTTGTAGAAAGCACTCAAAGAAAGCAGTCATCGGGGATGACTTTTAAACAAAACACCAAACAAAACAATCCAAAATATGACAGGACTCCAGTCAAAACAGTTTGATTAATATATTTTTTATTGTTGAAAAAATAATGAATATCCGGTTTGTAGTTGTAGAGGGACTTAAACTGAGTTCTATGTACTATGTACATTGTTTTTTTCTGTTCTGCTTTAGGCTCATGTGTTACACATGTTAAATCCAGTATAGCCTATCAAAATCACTGAAATCAATCAAACACTGGATCAAATCCACAATGAGGATTTAAGTAAGAGCTCTCTTTACATTACAGGGCCCAACAGGGCAGATCAGGTTCAGTTCCTCTATAAACTCCATGTGTTGGACATGTTTCTGTCAGCACACCGGAAGAGAAGCTGAACTGGACCTGGCACACTTTCAATCCTTCAACAGGTTTTGTTTTAATGATGGCAACCCAACAACCCCGTGCCACAAACATTCACACACGGCATTCCGCAGTCAGCCGTACTAACTGTGCATTTACACATGGAAGTTTCCATCAGACGTCGCATGAAGACACGTAAGCGGATCAAAAGTTGTCATCCAGGAGAAAAGTGTTGGGAGGATATCACAGCCAATCAGAACCCATTTTTGAACGTGTACTTTCGCTTGTTTTTGCTTTTTCAGTCAAATGTGTGCATGAAACACTTTTCAAACGGGTAAAACGGTGTATACATTTAGAAAATGCAGATCATCTCATCTTAGGTTGGTAATCTCTAATCTCTGATAAATGCATTCTTGTATAAAGTACTTGAAAGAAATACCAAAAGTACAAGTATCTTACCGGAAAATGATCTGGCTGGGGGGAAAAAATCGATGCAGCATCGTATCGCGATACGATACAATACTGTATCGATATACAGGCGCCAAGTATGGATCTTTTATTATATATGTGTAGGTCATGAACAAAGTGAGAAATGTATCTTTTTAGATGAAACAGATGCTGACAAAGTTTCCTTTTAGGGACACAATTTGAAATTGGGACTAAATATACGCGGAATATGTTTAAAATCGCAATTATATTGTATGTTATTGTGATGATATCGCATCGTGAGACTTCTGGTGATTCCCACCCCTAGAAAATGACTTTGGTAAAAGTTAAAGGTGCACTATTAGTGATTTTTGTCTCAAATCGTAGGCATCTCTCCTTGATCCGCTAGGAAAGTATACTTAAAGTATTTGATATTTACTGTAAAAGTAATGATATTAAATATACTTTAGTATTAGAAGTAAAAGTAAAAAACAAAGTGACTTTGATTATGAACTTTAAGGCCAAAGATGTGTAACGTTATCTGCATCACCACTGTCATCGGGGTGGTCATTGTCTGTTACCATGACGCTTCCATGACAACGTCAGTCATAATGCTTCCTCCTCTTCTGCTTTAGTTTGGGCTGTTTTTGTCGCTTGGTAACTGGAATGGAGCGTGCATTATCTTGGCGATTTAGGGGCAATTTCTTCTGATTGTATTTTGTAGTAGTGGAGTAAAAGTTTCAGATACGTGAAATTCTGCTTAAGTACAGTAGCGAAGTATTTGTACTACACTACAACTCCTACTTTGACACACTGTCCTCCTCTCTCCTCTCATCTGTGTGCATCCATGTCCCAGAAATGCTGGTTACTAACTTAGCTCTGGAGTCCTTGTTTTTTTCTCCCAGCAGTTTTCCTTGAGTTCGGACGGCACCTGAATCATGGTTGCAGCTGTTGCTGTGGTCATGCTCCGTACCCTGCTACATCCTACTACGCCCTGAAGTGCCTTGTAGCACCCTGCTACATCCCGCTACGCCCTGCAGTACCCTGCAGCGCCCTGCTGCACCCTGTAACATCCTGCGGTGCCCTGCTATGCAATGAACTACTACAACTACTAGTTCTAGTTCTAGTTCCATTATCTTTTATTGTGAGTGTTATTACCACTGTTCATCACACCCCCAACCGGCCCCGTCAGACTCCGCCTACCAAGATCCTGGGTCTGTCCCAGGTTTCTTCCTAAACCACTGTTGCACTAAATACTTGCTCTTGGGTATGTATGTACGTACGTATGTATGTATGTATATGTGTACATATGTATGTATGCATGTACGTATGTACACTATGAATGTATGCATGTACATATGTACTGTATGTACACTATGAATGCATGTATGTATGTGTGTACGTATGTACACTGTGAATGTACGTATGTATGTATGCATGTACGTATGTACACTATGTATGTACGTATGAACTGTATGTACACTATGTATGTACTGCATGTATGTATCTATTATGTAGTGTTACTGGTCAGTGTGCTCCATTCTGAGATGACAGATGATAAATTCTACATTATGAGGCAGAGGGGGTGGGTAAACAAAAATCAGCCCAAACATTCACACACACACACACATTTTGCATAGTTCTTGTTTCATTTGGTTTCAAATGTTGAATCTAAAAGTGACAAGCTGCCATTCCAACAGGCTGCAGGTATAGATGTATGTAATAGATGTGTGTATATATTAGGGACAGACCAATTACCGGGTCGTTTTTTTGGCAGTTTGCAGATTATCCGTATCTACGTTTTATTTGCCGGATAACTTTTTTGTTCATTAACTTTATCGGTTGATTTTGGCTACAGCTCTGTGTCTGTCCATCTGTTTCAGTTTCACTGACCACTGAGTCTGACTTAATATATTGCCCACAACACTATCTGGCTCTCTTTTTAAGATTAATTTTTTGGGGCATTTTAGGCCCTTTTTCATATGACAGATGAAGACATGAACGGTAAAGGTCGGAGTCAAACCCGCAACCACTGCGTCGAAGAAGTGTCTATATATGGGCGCACGCTCTACCAGGTGGGCTACCCAGGTGCCTGCTACTAGCTATCTATTACTGTGTTTTCTGTTGAAAGTTTCTAATTTATTAAATAATTGCTTAAAGCATTTAAACATTTTGTTTGTAACATTCCAAAACCTTAACTTTGACTTAAAGATTTTCATATTCACTGTAAATGCAAATCGGTTCCAAATAGCGGTTATCGGTTGCATTGACCACTAATAATCGGTACCGGACATGAAAAACCAGCATCGGTCGATTCCTAATATGTATAGATGTCAGTAAGGGTCTAAAGGACCATATTGGTATTTATGCAGTTTTATTTTTTAACCAATTTAATACAAATTGCATATACTTTGTATAATTATGTTGTCATCTTCTACCTTCTAGGCAGCCATAGGTATCTGTTCACGTTGCTGTGGTACAAAACTTATTTATTATTCATCACAGCGAGCCTGGACTCTGCCACTGAGACAATGATAGACCTTTGCAGTGTTTAATTTGAATCACTCATTAATTACTGTACCCTTTCCAAAAACTATACATTGCCAATTTATAATTCAATTTCCTTATTCGGTCTTCAAATGATACATGTAAAATGGAATTACAAAATAAAATTTCTGTTCACCTTTTTCTGCTTACCATATTCCACGATACATATTTTTCCATAGCTTTGGCAGTTTTCATTTCATCACTGTATTGTCAAGACGTATTAGCAGTGTGCCGCCAAAAAAAATCAAAATCAAATGAGCCACTAAGCAGGAGCTCTGATTGGTCAGATTCCTGCCAACACATAACAACGGGCCAATCATTTCAAATGGCGGAAAAATGTATTGAAAACTATCGATGAATGTAATATGTCAAACAAATAAATGGCTTAACACATGTAAAATGTAAAAGCCCTTTAAAATAAATGGTGCAATTCCATTTTAAAATCCAACAAATATTACATTTAAAGACAGAATAATGTAACAAATAATTCAGAATCATTAAAATTAATCGGTTTGTAATCATTATTTTATTGATAATTTGACCAACTGATATAACTATAATTATTACATACACTGTAAAAGCCTTTAATTATACCAATGGCACACTCCGGGCTCCACTGTAACGCCTTGTCTGCTTTTATTTTGGTAATTTTACTGTTGTGTGGTAACTCAATGAGCCAGACTTTTTCAAATCAGTCTGCATTTAAAAGCAGCTAACACAAACTGGAAAAACATTCAGCGATATAACACACTATGTTCTGCTTCAAAGAAGGAATTCTATGTGATAGAAGCCCTTCTGTGGTCCTTTAGAAGGAAAAATAAACGCTCGTGCTTGCAATATTCTAAATATTCAGTATAATATGAGGAACCTAGTGGAGGTGCTGTTGGTATAACTGCCCACCTACACTGGAATACAATGTCTGAGTAACATTGGCTGATTTTCTGATGTTTACACTGATATAAATGGAGTTAAAGTCAAAGGTTGCATCACTATGAGTAAGTCAATAAACTAATTCCATTAACAATGCCCTGTACACAAATGCATGATATGGTTTTTGTTAGTTAGCCGTGACACAGCAGGCTAGAAACACAGAGGAGATTCACAAAGCTGCCCAAAAGATCAATAATCAATATTAAAAACACAGACGACGATGAGACGTTAACAGAATATAAGGCAGTGATAAAACAAATTCTCAAACTCCTGTAAACATCCTTTAAAAGACTCATTCACGTTGATTACTTCAAACAAATGATCAATTTTATGAAAAAGAAACATCCGAGAAAATATTATAATCTAGTAGTTAGTCTGTTTTGGTTCAGATTAAAAATAATACAATTTAATCAAGTTAATTTACAAAAGATCAGGATTTCCATTGTTCATTATATTCATATATTACAAGCTACATAAACAGAAGAGACCTGTGCATATTATTAGTTCAAATCAAAGTGGGGTTGTGCCATACTGGAGCGTTAAGATTTGACATCACATTTTAAAGCAGCTCCAATGTTAGTGTAGAGAGCAGACAGCAGAGTCAGTACACCTGTACAGAAACTGTAAGACCAGACACATAAAAACAACTGCTTCGCAACGAAGGACAATGAAGGGAATACGATTTACAGCAAATGACCTTAAAAACACACGGTTGATTCTCTTAAGGTAAATAATGAAATCAATAAAAACTCTCGGCTTAGGGTGTAAAGACAGAGAGCTTGTGTGACACTTTTTATTTAGAGTCATCACATTGGAAAGTAGGGCTGGATTGATATATAGGATAGGCTGCGGTTCAGACTGAGGCGAGGCTCTAAAGTTACTTAACATCTTAAGTGGTGTCCAGCTGTAACATTTGCTATTAAAGATGCAGTCTAACTTTCGGTTTCTATTATGTTTTAGAGATGCATATTACCAAATATATATGGAGTATTTAAAATTATAGAGCGTAGTTTCTTTTGCCTCCATGAGGAATTCTTAGTAGGCGCGTCCACATGATACAAGCCTTCTGTGACTGCGCACCACCTCCACGCAGTTGCTAGCAGCCAAGGAGGATGCGGAGGATTAAAAAAAACATGGACTCTTCAGAAGGGGTCATTATCTTTCACTTAAATTCCTGCACGGGAAAGTCACCAGACGCTACAATCTTCTGAACGTAGCCATGCTGAGAAATCCAGAGAGAGCTGTGTGAAGCTGATAGTCTTAATTAGCTTTGTAGCAACTCATTTAGCAGTGGCTTGAATGTAACGGACGTTTAATGTCGAAAAGTTACGCACTACAGCTTTAAAGAGGGCTGTACTCAAAATAGTGGGGGAAAAAAAAAACAGCGTGCTGTGAATTCAATCACAACGTTTTGTCCCGCCCACATGCTCGAGCATGTACACGTGGCCGGACCGCTATAAAATCAAAGAGCAGAGAAAGTCGGGTTACAACACACACTGAGGGAGTGGGGATTAATTCTCTGCTCAGAACACCTTCACGCCACTATATCTTTACATGCTTAGTATTACATGTTCTGAATGGCGAGTACAGCCCCTTTAAATTCCCCTGCCTGGTATGAAATAAGTTAGTGAACTGATTTGAAATCCATAAAATCACTATAAAAGGTGCTTCTGCTTTACTCAGGGAGACAGACTTCCATACTTTATATGCATAACCAGACCTGGTGATGAAGGCCATGAGAAGTGGATGTGATAAAATGTTTTTTTTTTTATGTGTCAAACTAACTAAACACAATTTGTTGCCTGGAGTAAAGAAATAATGATTGCATGATTGCAAGAAAAGATGACGTTATCTCAATAAAATTCTAAAAATATTGTTGCAACCAAGGCTGCTACGTGTCTTTGGGAGTCCACCACAGATTCATCAATTCATGGTTTCAATGGAAAGCCTTGGTCTTAATATAATTTCACTAAACCTTCATCAAATGTATACAGAATATCAGCATCAGTCTGTGGCTCAGCCTAAAACCCACATTAGTCGAACCCCAAAAAATAAATCAGTTGTCTCAAGATGAGATTAGTGTAAAAAGGACATGTCTTCTGTTTTACTAGCAACCAGTACTCTGACATGTCTGCCCATTTGCGCCATGCCAAAAATAAAATAAAATAAAAAAAAATGAAACCATTCACTTGCTGTCCTTCTCTCTTTAGCGTTCCGTCCCTCTCTGGTGAGTCTGCCAGTCGACTCGCATTAAAGCAGCATGTTTCAAATATCCATCTACCACAATCTTAAAATCCTTAGGGAGGTTTATTATGCGATAACCAATCACAACACATGTGTCATATAGTCTCACCCCCCACCCCCACACAAAAAAAACTTCCAAACAATCATCTTTCCAGAATTTGGGAAGGTAAATGGCTGATTTCGCTATTGTGGCCCAGTTATAACTCAATAAATTACATTATAATAACTTATAATCAATAACTAAATCATAGAATAGCTCATGGTTAATATCAGCGCATTGGCACTGACATCCAAACCATTAGCAAGGTTATCTTTTGATATAAGTAAGTTTGAAAACATAAATAGAATTGTGAGCACAAGGTATGATATCAGCAATATAAGAGCAGAAAGAGAGGGGACACCAAATAACTGGAATAAACACAGCAGAGAGCACATGCTCTCGGAAGGGGGGGGGGGCCGAACATGTACAATGATTAAAACAGCCATGGTAAAAAATAATAATACGCGCAAGGAACATGACTCAAAAGCCAACATTAATGAGATAAGGACAATCACGAGATAAACTGAACATTGCATGAGACTTAATAAAACCATGGTTTAGAACTAAACAACCAGACAGCATGAGGATCATCTGCTGACAAGGATAATAGTAGCAATATTAAGTCTTTTTTTTCCTTACAGTAAATTTACCTGAGTTAGATACCTGTAGACAGGCATTTAAACAAAAACAAAAGGACGACCCGACTTAAACCTCAACATTCGCCGGACTGCTTGTTTTACACAAACTTCAAGAGGCCATTCTGAAATGTTCAGTTGTTGGTTACAATGGAGACCAACGGAAATAACTCCTGTTTCCCAGCCCTAGTTTCTTTGTAATTTAAAAGTGTACTGTAAACTTAAATGGTCCAAATCCAGTTTAAGGCAGTGGATGCCCATAAGGATGCAAATAAGTAGCAGAATGAAGTTTGATTGTGCTAACATGTCTAACGACTACTGCAGTAGAGTTAGTTTCCTAGGCAGACAGTACACCTCATCTTAACCAAAAACGCACACCAAACTCTTTAGCGCTGATTTTTTTAAGTTCACAGAAAAACGAAAATCAATTTTCAGCACAAATTTTCAAAAACAAGTGGTACCGGCCCAAACCCTGTGGAATCCCGAGGACCCAATTCCAATCCACAGGGTTATTGATGAAATCATAACAGCTACTGATGTTGTACATCGACAACTCCATCTGCTGGAGAATGGAAGTCAATCCACAGGATTGGGGGTGGGCCTGATCCAGGAATTTGTGAATGGATGTATCAGCCATATGAAGCCGGATCCATTAGGAATCCTTTTTGTGCTTATTATTCCAGTCGTCATAACGCACCTTTGTTTTAAGCGTTGGATGGCTAAGGGTGAAACCATAACAGCTACTAAGCTTCCATGTCAACAGGTCAATCACCGCCACAGCTGATGTAATACATGTAATGCAGCTAAAATCTCTGGAAAAAGCTGGTGAGTGGACCTTGAGTTGGGATGGTTTTGTCAAAACAGATAAAGGGTGATACAATCTTTTATTACAGCGCAAGGAATCACAATCTTACTGCACTCTTCTGGCAATATTGATATATGTATATGTCCATGTCCATTTCCTAGCAATTGACATACTGTAGGGAACAGATGGAAATGTCAGCTTCTTGTTAATATAGTAGAACTAAATGGGAAAAATACTGATGCATAAATCTTAAAAAAGGGGCAGCTTCTACTGTATTAGTGGTATAGTAAATGTCGGATGTTTGACAGATTTTCATATGGCCTAGTTCTAATTTGAGGTGTACTGATATGCAACTTTGATAGAAACCTACCATTGGCTATGGTTTAAAGATATAACCCTATTTTCTATGAATGCATTTCAAATCGACTAAAGGTGAAGTCGTCGTGACATTCTAGGGCTGGTCTGAGCATCAGGTATCACGCAGCCAAAGTTGTGTTTAAGTACAGGGTCGCAATGCCTTCATGGATTGATTAGTGCATGTAGTACTGCTGATTACAGGCTCGCTGGTGGTTTTTGCCTCCAACGTTGCCTTCCAAAAACCACCAAACACCTCATCACGGGAGGGGGGGCGGTGGGAACGCCAGGAACGCAATTGTCAGCCTCTACTATCCCCACCTTGCTCACAGACAGACACACAAACACACACATGACCGATGAGCCATCACAAACAGGTGAGATGATGATGATGATGATGATAGTTCGGTTTTAATATTCACTTCTTTGATTCGTCCCTCGCGACGAATAAAGGTTTCTGTCTTTTGAGAAGAAAGGAGGGAGACAGCGGTTCACTGAGCAGGTAAGGAGGTAAAGAGAAAGGATGGAGGAGTGGGAGCTCTAAGCGGCGTCACAGAGGATCTGCTCCAGCACTGTCAGCAGGTTCTTGAGGCCGTAGATGTAGCCGTGATCGTGGCTCTCGCTCGGGAAAACGTGGGCAAAGTCGATCATCCTGACCTCCACCCCCTTGTCTTCTCCACTACCGTCTGTTGTGTTGCCTCCTCGTCCTTTCGGCTCCTCTCTCCTGCCTCTGCCCTCCCTCTCTCCATCCTCATCCTTCCCTTCCAGTTGGGATTTGTTTCCGTTTCGCGGTTGCTGCGACTCACCTGTTCGTTTCCATGCAGAGTTGTCTTCTTCGCACAGTGCTGGGATGTTATCTCCAGAAACGGGGCTCAGCGTCGTCTGCACAGCATCACCGTCTACGCTCTTGCCGCGGAGCTGACCCTTGGCACAGTGGTGGTGACCGCCCCTCCTGTGGTTGGTGTAGATGGTGGACAGGCTGTAGTCCCAGGGCACTGGAACCTGAATGTTGTTGTTGTTGTACTCAGCCACTTCCCCTTCGGGCCTCGCCCCTTCCTGTCTCTTTTTCCCCTCCCTGTGTCGACCGCTGTCCCCCGCCAATGACAACGCGGCAGTTTTCCCCGCACTTGGGCTGATCGGCGGCGTGCTGAGAAGGGACGAAAGGGAGGAGGAGGAGGAGGAGGAGGAAGAGGAAGGGAGGCCCTCGTAGACGAAGAGAAGGGAGCTGGCATAGAAGGCCAGCTGGTGCTGCGACTCAAACCAGCGGAGGATACATTGTACTCTGCTGATGCTGGCTGACACTGCGTCCTTCCTCAGACTAACCCCATTATGGAAGAATTTAGACAGGCCTGGAGGAGAGGAGAAGAGAGGGTGGGGAAGGAAAGGGGAGAGAAGAGAGTTATACACTGGCTGGTTATCTAACTGGCTGTTCTTCTCTCAGCATACATGTGACTACGCATGTGATAGCTTGAGAGTCCACACGTACCATCTTTAATGGTGTCCTTAGCCAGCCCCCTCCCGTAGTGCTGGTCATAGGAGTCAAATGTGTCACTGCACATCTTATACACCTGAAACAAAAGAAAATACATTACGTTAAGAGTGTGTGCGCTGTGGTTTTGTTGGTCCTTGTCCCTTAACCCACAATATGCTTTGTTTTTCATATACGTACATGTGTCTTATTAATGAACAAAGATTAATTTAGTTGTGAACTGACAGCAAATGACACAGCTCCTATTTCTCAGCTCCTCCCTCATACGTCGTCATATCATTTATAGAATTACACGAATAGAAAACAAGAATAGAATGTCTTTGTCATTTCACACAAGTGCAGTACCTGTGCAACAAGACTGTAGCAACCCCTTTACACTGTCAACACAATATATGAAAATATGAAAAAATACAAAATGTAAGTAGTGCAGAAGAAGAAAAAAAAAGAAAGAAGGGGAAACGTGGTGCCATACTATACTATAATACACTGTATATAATACAGTGTATTATATACATATATAAAAGTAAAAAAGTAAGAAAGATAAAGGGTTTGTATACACGTTATGCAAAAATATAGTTTGGTGTATCAAAAGTCCTGAGTATCAAATATTGCACAGTAATGAGATTAAGTGATTAAGTCTTAAATATTGAACTGTAATGAAAGTAACTGGTTTAGGTTGAAAAGAGTTGTTCATGCTGAAGAAAAGCCAATACACATGAAAGTAACAGCTGTGTACAATCTCTGTTATTGTGTTCATCTCTCAAAACTCCCAGAATGGCAACACATGTGTTAAGATGCATGCTGAGCGGGCATGACCATGACCGAAGTGCTGGTTCTCTTTAAATGATTGAACATTGACTCCATCTAGCGGTCCACAGCTGTAATCACGCCTGCCTCCATCACATCAAAGTGACCAGATGAGACTGCACATCAAACCATAAAGGCTATTGTTAGCCTGCAGCCTGCTGATGTTTGATCCAATTTGACACACGTCTGGATTTGTTGGCCTCTTGGAAGCTACAAGCAAGTTCTTAACCCTTTGGGTTGTCTTCCCGTCGACCATGCAACTTTTTGTTTTTCTGAGTCAACATTTTGACATTTTTTGTCGCTTTTTCCCCAAGTTTTTCTGTCACTTTTTCCAATGTTTTTAGACATTTTTGTGGAATTTTTCCTGCGTTTTTGAAGCTTTTTCTGACATTTTTGTCACTTTTTTCACCACATCTTTTTTTCAAAAGCTTCAAAAGCTTTGAAATTAAATAAAACTCCCAAATTCAATGAAAGTAAGGAACGGATCATTTATTTTACTTGTGAAGAGCGTTGTAGAGAATCATCCATGTCTCTTTTTGTTGTTGGTCGGAAAAAAAAACAAATTTGTGATATAGAAACTTTTTGAAAATGGGTCAAATTTGAGTTGAGGACAACAGGAGGGTTACGCACAAACCTGCAAAAGTGCTCCGCAGCGCTGTGGAGGAGGGTCTGGCACAGCTGACTAGCTAGATCATGACCAAGATGTTTTAACCCTTGTGTTGTCTTCCCGTCAACCATGAAAAAAAGTGATCGCTTTTTCTGACATTTTTGTCACTTTTTCAATGTTGTGGGTGCTTTTTAAAAAATGTTTTTTCCAGAGTTATTTGATACTTCTAATGTTGACATTTTCAGCTTATTTCAAAGGCCCATTTCTTTTGTGATAAAAAAACTGAAATAGAGTCAAATTTGACCCGAGGACAACACAAGGGTTAAGGTGAACCACACACAACCATAAAATATATATAATATATAATAACCAGATACAAATTGCTCATTTCTTAGATTTATAATAAAATATGGTAATACAATTATGATTTCAGATAAGAACATGTAGGTTATGGATACTGCTGGTGTTCTTATCACAATTTAAGAGTTACCTACAGTATCCTTATTGATGATAAAAAAGGCAACAAAATTAATGTTTGTACAAAAAAAAAAAAAAAAGTAGTTCAAGGAGAGTCTCACAAATCAATATCCATGAATCATTGCCCAAATGGATGCTGGGAGGGTTCCTCAGACAGACAGATTTGCAGTTACCTCATGTAACTGCAATCACATGACTCGATGACTAGGCTAGTCTTATTAATGCAGATCATGGTTTTAACTCTCCACTGTATGTAAAAAGCCACGTTTGAAGAACACTAAGGGTCTTACATTTAGACCAGAAGGATTCTCTCCTATGCACTACACTTAATCACCTTTTTATCTTCCATCTTTCTCTAACTCTCTCCACCCACACTATCTTACTTCCATCAGGAAGATCATTAGCACTAACGAGTCTCTTCTCTATCTAAACAAACAGATAGCAGACATTAGTATGGGAATTTTCCCAGCTCAGTGCCATGCACGTTCTGTTCCAAACTGCCTGTTCTAGGGTACAAAAATGGATTTCTCCCGGTTTTTCGCAACCATCTGATTAAATTACACCTTGGGCTGTTATTTGCTCTTTGGCTCCATTCATCCCACCTGTGGGCCCATTTTTACAAACTTCCTACTGTACCGACAACATAATTCACAGACAATAAACCATTAAAAATGGATTAAATCAACTACGTAGAGAGAGACCAAACTTTGCAAGACACCTAATACTGTATGTCAGATGGATATATACAGTGTAGTGTACTGCTAAACTACTGTACTCCAATTTTGAGACATTTACTACCTTAGTACTTTATAGCTGTCACAAATGTGGACATCACTAATGAGATGATGAGTCTCTAACTGTGTGTCTGCAGAGCAGGTAGTATGTAGGAGCTTTTTTATTTTTTTTACTGAAAACAGCTGCCTACTGCTGCTGGAACTGAATCAAAAATTAAAGTTAAATTTTAAATTTAAAGCAGTAATAGACCGATTTTAGCGTCCGGCCGATATATCGGGCCGATATTTATTTTGCAGATTGTTCCCAGCATTATTTACAGACAGGTGTCCACAGGCAGCTCTGTGCTGCTGGAGACGCTGCAGTTCACGTGCAGATTTATGATATAAACTGAGGGAGCAAAAGCAGTATCGGCTCCAAATATCCGCTCAAAAAAAATCGGCAGCCGGTCACCGGCTAAGACTGATGGAAGAAAGAAAAAAAATAATAAAAAAAAATAAATCGGTATCGGAATTGACACTAAAAATCCATATCGGTCGATCCTTACTCCAAAGCAATGTTCTGAAAGAGGATAAAAAGCTCTGTATAGCTGAGAGGAACTGTAGAGTTGGTAATAATTCTCAGAGTCATTTGATTAATTGTCCATACAAAAAATATGGAGTAAGGCAACTTTAAGTGAAGTATGTTTTTCCTCTAAAGCACATTAGGAGATACGGGTAATTTCAGCCCTCTCCTCAGTATACGTTTCCTGCAAGAAGATGTTGGCTATGTGCAGGGTTTAAGTGAGCTTAACGTTTTAAATGAAATGTTTATTCTTGTTCTAACATCAAGTTCACCTTCAGTACGCTAATCTCCACCAGTCTCCATAGAGACGATATACGCAAATATCAGAGCACTAAGTGGACGGTGTATTTATGACAGGTGGAGCCATACAGCCATAAAGCTTTTTACACTACGAGGATCAGTTAAGGATCAGGTTGGGATCAGGTGAGGATCAGGTTAGGCAAACACTGCCAAGTCTTCAAGGACAAACCATCAATCAGTGGACTGTTTCTTCAGGCACACAAACACTGGCAATCAGAAAAGTTACTCATTTTCTCAAAACACAAGTCATGACTTGCTCTCAGCCCTGAATAACACCCACACCCACCCTCACCCCTATCTTCATCCACTACTCGTGCTGAAGAGGCTTCTGTTCTCTCTGTCCCTCTTATGTAAGTTGATGGTACGTTAAGTGTCTGTGGATAAATGTGTCAGCCTTAGCAGTGTGGACTTTCTGGGACTGAATTGTTCTACCCATTGAGTTTGATGAATAACCTTTTTTTCATGTATAAAAAGAAGTTTAAATAGGTGAAATACTTTAAATTTATACTTAATATGTTTTGTTCATAAATTCAGTGTATTTGATTTATATAGCCCAGTATCAGAGTTCACAGATTTGCCTCAAAGGGCTTTTAAAATTTGTTGAGCATACAATTTACTTTATTTTAGTAATTTTGCCTTTTAGTTTGAATGTCTTAGATCATGTCCTAGCAGGCTATGTGACACTCTATAAAAGTTTGTATTTTTGAAGGGTGTACATAGTGACATAAGACAATTATTTAAAAAAAAAATGACAACAGCAAAAGAAAATCCATGCATGATGTCTATTGGCGTTTTTCCATTACATGTACTAGAAAATGGTACGTGCTTGACTCGCCTAAACTCCACTTTTTTGTTTTTTCCATTATGAAAAAAAGTACCTGGTCCTAGCTACTAGATTTAGTATTAGGTTCCAAGCGAGCTCAGGCGATACCAAAGGGTGACGTGAAAACCAGCAGACTAATGATTGATCATAGAGAATCGTCACTAATTACTCAGTCATCATTGCTAGCGACAGACATCCCCGTCCCCCATAAATTGGCAGGAATCAAGGGGGTAAGCAATCATCCGGAAAGTGTACCTCCTATGGGGAGATTCTGAGGCTAACAAGCCATCAACTTCCGTTAGCATTCCATGGACTCCCATTCATTTTGGCGTCACTTTGACAGCAAATAACTTTAAATCTGAAGCGTTTAAAGACTCTATTGGCCCACTGTTTATTTCTAAAGAAACACGACAATGTATAAAAGGCTCCTGGACTATGAGAACTTGGTTTGGCTATATTTTATTAAATAAACAAAAGAGTTTTGTTGAAAAATGTGTTAAACTCAGCAGTGTAAGGTTTAGAAAAAACATCAGTTTTGAAACTGCAGTATAATACTGGCATCAGTCTAATTTTAAACAATGCCCAGTGTTCCAAACCACTATGAACACACCAATGAATTCATAGAAATTCTTTTCACAGAAACAGTTAATGTAGCTCACTGGGTGTATCTGTTTGTTTCTTGCTGCAGGCAGGAAAACCCAAACCAGGAAACTTTACTGATGATGATAGTGACAGTAGGTTGCAATGGAAACTGATCAAAGTGATAACGCTTCGCTATTTGACTCTCTTGGAAACTGATCAAAGCGATAAACGCTTCGCTATTTGACTCTCTTGGAAACTGATCAAAGTGATAAACGCTTTGCTATTTGACTCTCTTCCTTTCCTTTCCAAAGAAAATCTATTTGACCCATGTGGACTAAATAATGAGACAGCGACATGATGCATGTTTACCGCAACAGTCTGGTTAGGTACTCACCAAACCACTTCAGATAAACAACAGCTATTTACACAGGTGTGTGTGTGTGTGCGTACTATGTGATAAACACATAAGATGGTGAATGATGAGCTGTTGAGCTCAGTCAATGATGTAATCATATTTCACATATCACCTGGGTTAAACATTGACCCAAGGCTGTTAAACAGTATCCCATGTTGTTCATCACTGTGTGTATGAAAGGCATTATCAATTACTTTGGTTATTGTGTTACTATGGGTGGGGTATTTAGCTGAAGAAGTATTTTGATTCTATATACAGTTTTCCAAAAGAGTACGGCTATGAAAACTGTGCTTTTATCTACAACTTGTCTTAAAACTTTGTGTTAGTGTATACTTATTTAAGTTGCACTGTTTGGTCTGTTAATTATATGCATTTTTTAGTTATTTCTGTCTGTGCCCACTGACAAATTTGTACATTGTTTTGTAAGATGTAGTTTAAAGGTCCCATGACACGGTGCTCTTTGGATGCTTTTATATACCCCTTAGTGGTCCCCTAATACTGTATCTGAAGTCTCTTTTATATAGACCTTAGTGGTCCCTAATACTGTATCTGAAGTCTCTTTTATATAGACCTTAGTGGTCCCCTAATACTGTATCCGAAGTCTCTTTATATAGACCTTAGTGGTCCCTAATACTGTATCTGAAGTCTCTTTTATATACCCCTTAGTGGTAGTGATGGTCGAATGAAGCTTCATGAACCAGTGTCTTTATTTTCTGAGCCCACTAGATGGCGCTCTCTGTTTCCAGAATTGGTTGAGAACATAGTGAATTAGAATGCTTAGGCCTTTTCTTAAAACAAGAGCGCCATCTAGTGGGCTCAGAAAATAAAGACACTGGTTCATGAAGCTTCGTTTGGCCATCACTACTTAGTGGTCCCCTAATACTGTATCCAAAGTCTCTTTATATAGACCTTAGTGGTCCCTAATACTGTATCTGAAGTCTCTTTTATATAGACCTTAGTGGTCCTAATACTGTATCTGAAGTCTCTTTATATAGACCTAGTGGTCCCTAATACTGTATCCGAAGTCTCTTTATATAGAAACTTAGTGGTCCCTAATACTGTATCTGAAGTCTCTTTTATATACCCTTAGTGGTCCCTAATACTGTATCCGAGTCTCTTTTATATAGACCTTAGTGGTCCCCTAATACTGTATCTGAACTCTCTTTATATAGACCTTAGTGGTCCCTAATACTGTGCCTGAAGTCTCTTTTATATAGACCTTAGTGGTCCCTAATACTGTATCTGAACCTCTTTATATAGACTTAGTGGTCCCTAATACTGTGCCTGAAGTCTCTTTTATATAGACCTTGAGACTATGAGACTAGATATTGCTTAGATTTGAATCATTATAGTAAATGTTGTCTTTTCTTGGTTTTAAAGGCTGCATTAGAGAAAAGCAATGTCCTTTTCTGAACTTACCAGACTGTTCTAGCTTTTCTATTACATTGCCTTTACCCACTTTGTCATCGTTATTTATCAAAACTCATTGTGTAAAAACAAATTTAGTTAAAGCACCATCTGTCAACCAAACAATATCGTGGTAATATATGTATAATATCGACATTGACGTATTTGATTTACTCCATTTTGCCCAGCCCTAAGTAGAAGAGACTAAAAAAAATTGTCCTAAAGACCAAATTTTTATTGTTTTTAGCTCCAAATGGCCACAGTTGTTAAATACAAATCTACATTAAACATCCTTTTAGAAGCCTACAGGATGAATGCAGTGTGCCCCTGATTTCTGGTACAAAAGTTGTGTCACCAGGTTTTGTTTGATACTCTACAAGTGGTTGTTATTCCCAGACTGGCTAGTTTTTCCACTCGAGTTGGGTTGATTTCTGGACTCACTGGTCCGGTCCGGTGTACCGGGCTGAACCGGTCTAATTCTAGGCAAACCAGTTGAACAGGCATTTGCAACAATGACACCTGGTAAATACAAAAGGAGCCTACAACAAGCATCAACAGCATCCATGTCTGAAGTTCAGCAGAGCTTTCTGCTGAGTAAACTGCAGAGGATCAGCGACACCACCGCCACACATGGACGTGTATGTTGTCTAAATGGATGTAATACATAGATCTTAAGAAATAAACTTAACATTTACGGGTGAAAATATTGTCAAAATAATAAATAATTGAGAAACCGATCAATATATTTAAATAGTGTTGCTTTAAATTTTGCTCTGGCATCTTCTCTAAGTTTGTATTCCACACAGTATACATATATATATATATATATATATATATATAGACCCCAACCGGCCCGTCAGACACCGCCTACCAAGAGCCTGGGTCTGACCGAGGTTTCTGCCTAAAAGGAAGTTTTTCCTTGCCACTGTCGCACTGTTGCTTGCTCTGGAGGAGACTACTAGAACTGTTGGGTCCTTGTCAATTCTGGAGTGTGGTCTATCTGTATAGTGTCTTGAGATAACTCTTGTTATGAATTGATACTATAAATAAAATTGAATTGAATTGAATATATATATATATATATATATGATTTACTATTTTGGCTGGTAAGAAATATGCTCGATCTATCTACTAGTCCCCTTAGCCGGTGAGCGACAAATGTAATTTCGAACACTGAATAGGAGTCATTAATCAAACTCTAATCGCAATGAAAAGCGTATCCATTTCCTGGTTGTTGTTCCGATCAGGTGTAAAGAGTGCCAGTAGAGGTAATTTCTAAGACTGAAATACGCCAGTTTCAAACTAAAAAAAGAATTATTATATTAACCCCCACTCAGAGTTTGGAAATCCTTAGCTTGGTAGATTAAAAATCCTCAACACCAAACTCACCCTCATGCCAAGAACCAGAAAGCCAATCTCCTCCATCAGTGGGTATTTCCTGATCTGCTGCTCCCGTTTCTCTTGCGAGGCGAATGGATCGTAGCTCCGCTGGCCCAGCTTCACGTCCATGATGCACGGCTTGACGAAGCGTCGGGTCACATCCTCCAGCTTCAGGTACAGGTCTGAGCAGAGGCACGGAAACAGAAGTGAGGCTGTGTGGTATGGAGTTGTACTAGGTTGTTCATATGAGACTGATGTCAAGAAATGTTTCAGATGTGATAGGATGGAGGTTCTCGTTGACTTTTATCTGCCTGTTAACTCTGGTGTTGTCCTCCCGCCAACCTGCAAATTTTCAAATGAAAAACCTCTTATCAACGTTTTTGCTTTTTCAAAGTTTGTCGACCTTTTCTGAGCCTTTTGAAATTGTCGGTTTTTATCCCAAATTGGTAAAAAAAATAATGTTTGCCAATGTTTGGCATTTTTCCACATTTTAGTCACTTTTATTGACATTTGTCTATTTTTGACATTTTTCTTTTATCAATTATTCTTTTCTCCAAATGCTATACAACTGACAAAAAACACCCAAATTCAATGAAAGTAGTGAACTGATTATTTATATTTTTATTATTTAGACAATTTGTTTGAAAGAAACCCAAATTTCCGATATAATTTTTTTTGAAAGGGGTCAAACTTGACCAGAAGACAACAAGAGGGTTATTATCTTCATTTTTGAGAGAAATGTTTACAGTGTAATGTGGGAGGACCTTACCTCTAGCCTTTAGCTTTACATTACCTTTAGCAGTTTATTTAACCTGCTGTAAATTTAACTGAAATTGCACCAGTACCATCGTTCCTAAAAGTGAAATTGATGGGGCTTTAAACCAGTTGTCCCATTGAGAGTTGCAGCAGACCCAGACCAGTATATAGGTTTATTGCTTGTTGTAGATATATCTGTATATAACAAGAAAATGCAGGACAAAAATGCCAAACTGGGTTGGACCATTTTGAACACTGACATTTTTAGTTTTCAAATGTCAATTGTCCTGCTCAGAATACATCTTGACCACAGGTGGAAAATCAAGATAGTTTGTTTATGTTATGCCAAATAACGTTGGTCAAAATTAGGATTTTCTTTAACTCTCGGGACTTGGGTAACAGGGAGATAGATATTAGGGGTGTTAATTTATTATTATTTATTTAATCATTGCATCGATGTATCGCGATGCGGACCAGGACGATTTTGCATCGATGCAGGGACGGACCATTAGCAATTATTGCCTACTGATGTTACCTGGGGCCTGTTGCACAAAAGTAGAATATAGATATCCAGGATAAGTGAAAAAGCACAGCTTGACTTGGTGTGATCCGCTCATCGCGGCTTAATTGGTTGCACGTTTGTCGAGCCAGGAAGAGAAGGTGAAGCAATGTCGAGCCAGGTGTAGATAGCTGGGATAAGTGCACGTTCACGGCTTTCTTAAATAGACCACGTATTGATCACAGATTTACTGATGCAGAAATGGAGAAGATGCATGCAGCATATGTTTCACCCAATGAGCAGCAGCTTCTAATGGAAAGTAACAAAGAGATGAAGAATATGCAAAAAGGGAAATACGGCTGTTATCAAACGGAGAGAAAAAGCCGAACAGACTAAAGCGGACCGACTGAATGAGTAAGGATGTAAAACTATCTACTTAGCCGACTAGTCACTCCCCTTTTTTACAAAGTGGTAGGCTACACTGTGTTTTAATTGCATTAAATATGCTTGTTTAATGTGTTGGTTTTATTACTGTATCTCTTTTTATGTGATAAATGTGCTGGTTTTACCGTAAAGTGTCTTTTGTGTAGCCTACCATGTAAAGCACAATATAAATAAAATGTATTGTTATTTAGCCTACTTTGGCTTAACAGTGAGCAGAGGGAATTATGTTCCTCAGGAAATGTGAAGAAACACGTTTCAAAACATAAACACATTTCCCTAACATAAGTTATATGTAGTTATTACTAAAATAATGTGATAATAATTTGTTTTATTGTCACAACAGAACATCAACATATATTTAAGTTCTGATGAATAAAATGTATAAAATACAAACTTAAGATTTGAAACTTAAAGTCCTTTGAACAAAAACACGTTGACAAAAAAAAAATCAGTGTTAACAACAGGGACGTTGTAGAGCGTCCTCTGGTGGACGAACTATGCAACGCCAACGCTCATAAAATGGTTGGCATTGCGTTTTTATTTTTTAAATATTAATTTATCATAATAATTTATTTGTCATTATAAATGTTTTTTTTTATCAGCCATTATAAATGCAGATACAGACAGATCGGGAAATGCCTAAAATCGGCCCGCCGATAAATCGGTCGGGCTCTAATGAAAACCATGTGTAGCAATATAATATAATACGGAGGAGGTGATACATCGTGACGCATCGTGATGCATCGTAATATCGAATCGGATCGTGAGATCAGTGAAGATTCACACATAACAGATACACACACACAAAGTTCTGGCTCTTACCATTGGGGCTGTCAGGAGAGGACCAGGTCCCGTAGTACTTGGGTAGATGGTTCTGTAGCTGCAGAAGGCATGGATCACAGCAGTCCTCTGCATACACCTAAGACACACACACATGGCCATACGCAGGGTGTTAGAAACACTAGTGTTAACTTTGTCAGATTAGACAGACTAAATATGGTTGTCAACAACCTTTTTTTCAAGATAACAAGACTGCACCAATGTCCATAAACGCTAACAAAGACTAAATTAACATGCATTATACTGTATTTGTAAAAAAAAACGAGACCAAAATGTTTTGCATAAAATAAAAACTAAGATAAAATCTCTCTCCATTTTCATCTACTAGTGCAGCGCCCGTTTAGAGTGCCGCGGTTCAATCGCGGCTTGGCTGCAACCCAGAGATTCGGCGTGTCCCTTTTTTTGTCTAGCCGTCACACATCCAGGTAGCATTGTGGGCGGGGGAGGGAGGAAGCCCGGTTTAGCCTGCTAAAGAAGCCGCGACAGCGTGTAGCCCCGGGCAAGGGAAGGAGACAAGCTTTCAGCCTGCCGGTGAAGCCGCTCAACAGCTTGCAGAACAACCGGAGAAATGGAGGCTATGCAACTGCTGGCAACAAAACAAGATGCTGTAGAGCCCAGGAGCCCTGGCTCTTATCTAACATGTGTCTGTGTAACAAGGTGCTGTAGAGCCCAGGAGCCCTGGTTCTTATCTAACATGTGTCTGTGTAACAAGATGCTGTAGAGCCCAGGAGCCCTGGTTCTTATCTAACATGTGTCTGTGTAACAAGGAGCTGTAGAGCCCAGGAGCCCGTGCTCTTATCTAACATGTGTCTGTGTAACAAAGTGCTGTAGAGCCCAGGAGCCCTGGCTCTTATCTAACATGTGTCTGTGTAACAAGGTGCTGTTGAGCCCGGGAGCCCTGGCTCTTATCTAACTTGTGTCTGTGTAACAAGGAGCTGTAGAGCCCAAGAGCCCTGGCACTTACCTAACATGTGTCTGTGAAACAAGGTGCTGTAGAGCCCAGGAGCCCTGGCTCTTATCTAACATGTGTCTGTGTACGATTGTATTTGCATGAAGGAAGTGGCTTGATATAAAACGCATTTAACAAAGTTGCATTCAACAAAAATCCTTCAACAAATTTATATTGTCAGATAATTATGACATTTAACCAATATTTGAAATGTGTGAAACACAATTTGACTGAAATGGTTATCAGAAATAATCTCAGAAATAATTTATTTAAAAAAAAAAAAGATTAAAATGTTTTGACTAAAACGACTAAAACTGACTAACAAAAAAAGATACTGTATGTGAATGACAGAATTTGAATAACACTAACAAGGACATTTGGCACAAGACTAAATAAAAAATAGGTGACAAAATGAACACTAAAAAACACCAAGGTCCATGAACTCAGCAGGGGGGTTCGAAGGGCATGAAATTGATCTCCCTGATCTAAATATGTGCAGTTGATGTTTGGAGAGCAAAACTTAGATTTAATTAAAGTTCTGGTAAAGGGAAATTCACAGTACATACACCAATTAAATCTAATCATAACCATCTCTTTAGCGCTCTGTCTAACTGCCTGTCCCTTACTCTGCAACTCCTACCTTGTTTCTCCTGGCAAAGTATATTAAAAAAAATTATTAAGTCAAATTATATACACATTCTGGGGCGCCCTGGTAGCACACCTGGTTGAGCGTGTGCCCCCATGTACTAAGGCTCAGTCGTTACAGCAGCAGCCCGGGGTTCGAGTCCGACCCGCAGCCCTTTGCTGCATGCTATCCCCCCTCTCTCTCTTCCCTTTCCTGTCTTCAGCTGTCCAATCAAATAAAAAGGACAAAATTCCCCCCAAAAATTCTTTGTTTATTTTTTTGCATCATTTTAGAATTATAAAAATGTGTCTCAAACAGTTCATAACGATAACCAAATTGGGGGTTTTACAATAATTTTTACATACAATAATACTATATAACGATACTATAATTATATTAGGGGTTTGTGTTGTTAAATTGAGCCTATAAATTAATTGACGGAGTCTCTTCATTTTTGTCTGTCTCAGTGAAGAAAGTAAACACAGGATCAATTGATATTTATATGTAAAGGTTACCGGCTGCTAGCATCATCTTGCAGTTGAAATAAAAAAAATTACAATAAAATAGGAATGAAAGGGAAACTAGCCAACATCATGATGGATGAATACTATTTGGTGGGACCGAACAGGAGCGGTTTGTCAGATGATGTCTGTGGATGAATGCATTGAACTACAAGCAGTCAACAAGTAACCTTCCCTGGTTACCTGTATCACGCTTTGCATGGTTTCCATGGAGTTGTTGACATAATCAAAGAAACATCATACTAAGTCAAAATTTTGTAGAAACGACAAGATCACACACACGCAATGATGATGATCGCGAGTCGGTACTCTTGGCGTTATACAATAACTTTGTTATTTTTAGCCAGTTATTGCGCACACACACGCACACGCCAGCCCGCGACCACGCGCCACAACGCGCACAACACGCACACCACACACACACACACACACACACACACACACACACACACACACACACACACACACACACACACACACACACACACACACACACACACACACACACACCACACACACACACACACACACACACACACACACACACACACACACACACACCACACACACACACACACACACACACAACACACACACAACACACACACACACACACACAACACACACACACACACACCCACACACACACACACACACACACCCCTCTTATTTCGGAGGCTTTTCTACCCGACGAGAAAACAATTCTGATGAAAAGTGAAAATCGGAATTTTGTAGCATGAAATGGTGAACGTTGAACACGGCATATGCATAAACTGTTTTCACATGAACAGTATAACAGCAGTCCCATATTGTTGAATATGTCCTGTTATAGTTGCTAGATTTCCAACCCTGTGCAGGAGGTCAGGTCAGTGTGAGATGTGTGTGTCGTTGGGATTAGGTTAGACGGGGTTGTGTCAGGAGACAGCCGGACGTGATACCATGACTCACTCCTGTTTGTATGAGACTTGCTGAGGCTGACAGTGCTGCTAAGCTCTAAAGCCAACACTGAAGCTCTGAAGCCACAGACACACTTGTGCCACTTTGTGATTACATAGACCCATATGGAATGTCCGATGTTTACACTGATTATCAAGAATTCACATTTCTCTGTGCATTCACTTTGTGTTGAACAAGTCAGTATGTGAGTCACAATAGAGGTAAATGCTCATACAAACACATGTACAGCTCTAAATACACAGCGAAATACCTTACAAAGGTCTATCTCATTACTGTATTATGGGAAGGTGTGTAATACTGTATCAATGAATGATAGAACTTGTGGCCTGGTTGGATCAGTTGGTAGAGCAGGCGCACATATACATAGAGTATGCCTTGACGCAGAGGTCCAGGATTTTGAGTCCAACCTGGGATGATTTCCTGCATGTCTTCCTTCCCTCTCTCTCCCCTTTTTCACCTAGCGTGAAAGTCCTGTCAACTTTGTGGCATTTTAGGCCTTCATTTGATAAGAGAGCTTAGACATGAAAAGGGGCGAGAGAGGGGGAACGACACACAGCAAAGTGTCACAGGTTGGAGTTGAACCTGGAGCCTCTGCGGCTAGGACTGAGGTTCTGTACATGGGGCCCACGCTCTACCAGGTGAGCTATCCAGGCGCCCCAATATCAACAATAAAACTACTCAACATTTTTTTAACACTGAAGACAAAAAGGCCTCAAATTAAAGAAGTTCTTTGTAGATTCATTAGATTTGTTACTTTGGGTGGACAGTTCAGATAAACGGTGTTTCACTCCATGCAAGGAGCTCCCCGCAAAGTTTTTCAATTGAAAAATAGTTTTCCCTTTTTTTTTAAGCTTTTCAAACGGTTTTCACACTATACTCTAATAATGTTACTAAACTTGCTTTTATGTTTATGAATACATATAAACTGAACAAAATGAGCCCTATGTACAGTATATACTATACAGGTGTTGATGGTGTTGTGTGTGTAATCATGTGGGACTATAGAGGGTTATGAATGCATCACCATTACCATGCTGTAAAACTGCTTCTCTCGCGGACCTCTGGGTGGAGGCTGAAGCTGCTTCAGGACCGTTCCATCGGGATGCTGCAAAATACCTGCAACATATACAAATATGGCAGTGAAAATCAAAGCAAAGCAAGCACTGCAGAAAAAAAGGATTAACAGCTGACAAAAAGAACCTCAGTTGAGCCTTGTTTGAGCATACCAGTGCTACAGTACTAAAGTACAGAAAAAGTCAGCCGTTGATTCATAACAGAAATACATCATTGTAAATGGTAAACACATTGTTCAGTTAACCATAAACGGTTCACTGTGTTCACTGACTTCTAAACTGAGGATAATGTGAAATATTGAATCAAACTCTGACATGTAGCCAACAAACACACCTAGACAGCAGCAATAAAATACCAGGAGAGAGAGATTAAAACAGAGGGAGCACTTTGTAGATGACGTGTAAGAACTTAAAAGGTAGAATCTATTAATATGGGGTGAGGATATTGTTTTAAAGGTCGCATGACATGGTGCTCTTCGGATGCTTTTATGTAGGCCTTAGTGGTCCCCTAATACTGTATCTGAAGTCTCTTTATATAGACCTTAGTGGTCCCCTAATACCATATCTGAAGTTTCTTTTATATAGACCATAGTGGTCCCCTAATACTGCATCTGAAGTCTTTTTTATATAGACCTTAGTGGTCCCCTAATACCATATCTGAAGTCTCTTTTATACCCCACCAGAGCACTGCGCTCCCAGATTGCCGGGTTACTTGTGGTTCCTAGAGTCTCTAAAAGTAGAATGGGAGCCAGAGCGTTCAGCTATCAGGCTACTCTCCCATGGAACCAGGTTCCAGTATAGGCTCAGGAGGCAGACACAGTCTCCACATTTGAGAGTAGGCTTAAGACTTTCCTCTTTGATAAAGCTGAGTGAGGAGACTATGGAGCGTGAGATTGGTCGGAGAATCGGAGCAGCCGGTGCGGTATTACATTTGGTTTATCGCAATTTTCGTTCCTACCCTCACCTATGGTCATGAAGGCTGGGTCATGACCGAAAGAACGAGATCTAGGGTACAAGCGGCCGAAATGGGTTTCCTCAGGAGGGTGGCTGGCGTCTCCCTTAGAGATAGGGTGAGAAGCTCAGTCATCCGAGAGGAGCTCGGAGTAGAGCCGCTGCTCCTTTGCGTCGAAAGAAGCCAGTTGAGGTGGTTCGGGTATCTGGTAAGGATGCCTCCTGGGCGCCTCCCTAGGGAGGTGTTCCAGGCACGTCCAGCTGGAAGGAGGCCTCGGGGAAGACCCAGGACTAGGTGGAGAGACTATATCTCCAACCTGGCCTGGGAACGCCTCGGGATCCCCCAGTCGGAGCTGGTTGATGTGGCTCGGGAAAGGGAAGTTTGGGGTCCCTTACTGGAGCTGCTGCCCCCGCAACCCGATATTGGATAAGCGGTCGAAGATGGAGATGGAGATTTCTATTCTTGCCAACATTTAGGAGAGCTCCAGAGGTGTCCTAACATGTTTAGAGTTACAGGGAATTCGAATGGTGACTGAGTTGCTGGTGAGGTTGTGTTCTTTTCAGGGTTATAATACTATGAGACAGGATTTTACAGCTCTGGAGTTATCAGGTAATGCCCACTGACAATGTGTTGCAGTAACAATGGTTCAACTATTCTGCCGGACACGGAATAGATTGAAAGATTGATAACTTCTTGCTGGATCACTCTGCATCATCAGCCCCACTACGGCAATGTCAAAATGCAGTTTTTCAACAGCGGTGACTTGGGTCAACGTTGAGTCAATATTTTACAAATTGGAGTGTTCTTAGTAATGTTTACTTCAAGCACTAAAGCCCTGAGATTCCTGATAAATACAGCCCATATGGCTGTATATTGTCATATCAGCTGATCAGCCACATCTCACACCATGCAATTTGTTTGTTTGTTTGTTTGATTTGGATCCCCATTAGCTTCAGCATCCACTAAAAGCTATTCTTCCTGGGGTCCTACAATCTTTTCTTTGACAATACTCATGACATTTCATTACACACACACAGACATACATTTGAAAATACAAATCATAAGTAAATCTTACAGTTAACGCAATTAATTATGATTTTTAACTGTTTTTACTTGTGTTTTATCTTTTTAACTGATTTTCTGTAAAGCACTTTGAATTGCCCTGTTGCTGAAATGTGCTATACAAATAAAGCTGCCTTGCCTTGCCTAATACATGAAACAAAAGACACCACTTCGAATAGATTAATCTATTTTAAGAAATACAATAACAAAAGCCCTATACAAAACTATTTTATATTAAATATTTAATTCCTTTGAAATAAATATGTCTTAAAGGATTTTTTTAAAGCCATACTTAGAGTTCTGTTTGATAGTCGTTGGGAGAGAGTTCCATATACTCACTGCTCTGTACCTAACTGAACGTTGAATTGACTGAGTTTTCACTTTAGGTCAAATAAAACTCCCTCCTACTGCATGCCTCGTTGGATAATGATGTGTAGCAGTACTAAAGGATAGTTTTGTGTATAAAGTAAAAGGTGTTTGGTTTGTTCTAACATTATGTAAAAAAAACATTAGCAAATACAAAAATCTATTTTTAACTTTAAGCCATGAGTTGTTCATGCATTTTATCAACATTTGATCTAAACCCACACGAGAGGGCCACACGTGCAGCTTTATTCTGAATCACTTGTAATTTTTTCATATTAATTGCTGAAGTGCTGGACCACACCACTGAACAGTAATCCAGATGTGAAAAAAACAAAGCCTGAAGGACTTGTTTAACTGTCTGTGGTGTGAAGATGTTTGCACACCTTTTAATAACTGTCAAGGTATTGCCCATTTTAGTTACCAGTTTCTGAACGCGTTTGTCCCAAGACAATCAATTGTCAATCATCACACCCAAAAGTTTAGCCTCTTCTCTTTGCTCTACAAATGTTTGCTCTATACTGAGTTCAAGTTTTGGTTTGGAACTTAAAGAAAAATGAGTTCCAACCACTAAACTGGTAGTTTTAGATACATTGAGAATCAGTTTGTTACTCCTGATCCAGTCCATCACTGACTGTAGCTCTCTCTGTAGTTCAGTGTTTAGATCATCAATATCATTTCCTGATAAATATATAGTAGAATCATCAGCAAACATTGAAATGCTCGCTTTATCTAAAACAGATGGTAAATCATCAGTAAAGATTGTGTAAAGGAGTGGCCCAAGACAACTTCCTTGAGGCACTCCATGTTTCATAAGCCTTACCTTTGAAAAACTTCCACTGAGGTAAACAAATTGTCCCCTGTCAGTCAAATAACTTTCCATCCATAATAATGCAGCTTGTGAAAAACCATAATATTCCAATTTCTTTTAACAGTAAGTTGGGGTCAATTATATTAAATGCTGCAGTAAAATCAAGCATCACAACACCTATTATTTTTCTCTCGTTCATATCCTTAAACCAGTCATCTACCATCTGAGTCATTGCAGTGGCTGTTGAGTGTGAAAAACCTTAAGTAAATTATTATTTAAAAAATAAAACAGAATCTGTTCATAAACAATGCTTTCCATTATTTTACCAAGAATTGCTAATAAACTTATTGGTCTACTGTTTGATCAAAAAAAAGGCATTTTCTTATTCTTTGGTATTGGCACAACTTTACATATTTTCCATGCTTGCAGACATTTATTTTCCATAAAACACATTAATTATATGAGCATTAGTAGGAGCAATGATTGAAACTATTGGCTTAATCAATTTATATTGGAGATAGTCCACACCGGGTGGTTTGTTTTTACAATTCATCAGAAGTAATTCAACTTTCGAAACACTGACACTCTTAAATTTAAAGCTACATGTTTTACCTTCCATGAGCTTATTTATCAATGTTTTTGACAAATCCGTGTTGTGTAGCTGTGTAGTATTTTTAAGATTGTTTATTTTATTTATGAAATAATCATTGAGACAATTTGCTATTTCACTTGGTTTAGTAAGAAAACGGACCAGTGCAAATTAGGCAAGAAAAGTGCATCCAGTGCACATAGTCTTTTGTAAAGTGTAAAAAAAGTATCCCATAAAGTGCTGTATCACAAAGTCAATATATTCCAAGGAAGGAGCGGTTTGTCGTTTAAGTTCTTCTTCTCTTTAGTTCAGTGACCACTTGTTTCCACACGTCATCCGTGTTGAAAAGACCATGCAGCATAAAAGGGTGTAAGCCTCTCCTTCACCCGCCGTTAGCATTCCATTGACCGCCATTCATTTTGGCGCCACTTTGACAGTGAATAACTTGTTAGCGTTTAAAGACTCTATTTGTCTGTTGATTATTTCTAAAGAAACGCAACAATGTATAAAAGGTAATGGAGCCCATTACCTTGTAGCTCACGTTATGGCTCCGTAGCAGACGTTTTTATAAAGATAGGCTAACGATTGTGTCATAACCACACAACTTATTGTCGCAAAGTAGAGGAATTGCTTAAGTACAGGGTAAGCCCGCAGCTCGCGTTAGCTGTTTAGGTTTAATTACTAATGTTAACTACCATGTTAGTTAGCAGTAATACCTACGCTCTCCGTCTCTGCTGATTGGGAAGGATTGAGATTTCCCTTGGCACAGCTACCAGAAGACTTACAACTTTCAGACAGGTTGCTCATGTCACATCTACGTTGTCAAGCTCAGTTGGAGGCTGCTCAGCAACGCTCAGCTATCACCGGAAAAGAGCTTCTAATAGACTTCACTGGTCTCCATCCAGAACAACGGGATCTGTTGGTCCATTTCTTTAACTGTCTATGGCAACATATTGTCTTCCATAACTTAAAACATACATTACTTATAATAATTTGTAATAGTTAATCGTGCCTTTCTGGTAGAACATCGTCTATTATACAGTACATAACAGATTTATAAGAAAGCTCAAATCAAACACTTAACTTGTCCCAGACTTCTTTTGTTCTGTAACAATCAATTAAGAGATGACGCAGCAGGTTTTAGTTGTTACATAGCAACTCCATGCCACCCTGTTTCCAGCGTAGAAAGCAAGATGCACTGAGGAAAAGATGAGCGTCCCGTTACATCATCACATGCGGACTACAGCTGATTACAAATGGACTCAGTGAGCTTGCAGTGGAAAGGATTAGTCTGCTCTTTGATCTATCAATTCTTCTAAGACCTCACAGAAGTACACAGACACACGCAATTACTAAAGACTATACTGAACCTCCATACACATGTTAAAATAGCCAGCACACTAGTCAGAATCCTAAGACCAAGCAGGAGGCAGTCATCCCTTCAATCTTCAGCTACTGTCGCTCTGTTTCTACAGGCAGTGACAGCTCAAACGGGCTGTGTGAGCAAGGCTCATAAGTATTGATCCACACACCATCGGTCCAAGCCATGCAAACATCACTATCCCTTGTGTTGTCCTCCCGACATGTCACTAACAACAGCTTACCAATAGTTTTACACAACTTTTTGAGATTCAATGTTAATAAAACCTCATTTATATGCAATTATACCTAATATTTGAGTAAACAAATAACAGAAATTACAAACTATTTTGACTAAGAGTTAAGATCAGAGGAACTAACGTTAAGTGGATGAGTTTAGACAGGATACTGAATTGTATTCATTTTAATTTTCACCAAAAATTCAGTGAAAATTATCAATTTTATTTGCAAAGAACGATGTATGGAATCCATCGTTTTTTTGTGTGGTAATTTGATTAAAATAAAACCCATATTTCTGATGTAGACATTTTGAAATTTGTAAAATTGACCCAAAGACAGGAGGGTTAATCGCGCATTAACACTACAAAGGCTGCATAGTGACAGCATTAGTCAATATCCTAAACATTCCACTTCCGGGATTGCTCCGTTGCAGACGTAAATTCGGCCGGATTTCACCCATTTTGGTTTCCGTTGCCTTGGGCTTTCTTTGTGTTGGCGTTCTAACTAGACTATCTGTCCAATCTGAGTTTCTTTTGACGACGAAAACAACTTTTGAACGTACAAATGTTCCACCAAAACAAGTTCCACGGCAACGCGGTAGTGCCGTCGTAGCGAGACAATGACAGCATAGACAGCTGTATTGATTAAAATAGCGGCGTATCTGTTCCGTCAGATGTGTGTGAGACAGAGGACGGAGAAACTTGGCTGAAACACCTCCTGTGTCGACAAGCCTTTACTCTAGCTACTACTACTTTACTCTAATTTAAATGGTCAACATTCAAAATCTTATTTTTCTATTCGAGTAGAAAGAAATACTACTTGAATTTTTTATGCAAAATGGTCCTTTTTTTAAGGATGTTAATTCATTTTTCAGACCGTAACATTCACAAGTTTACTATTATATATATATATATATATATATATATATATATATATATATATATATCTATCAGGAACAAACATTTTTCATCATCCTTAAATTTGGTTATTAATGAATAGTGACCCGGGCGATTAGGTAGCTCAGTTGGTGAAGCAGGCGCCCATATATAGAGCTTTACTCCTCAACGCAGCAACCGCAGGTATGACTCCACCCTGTGGCCCATTGCTGCATGTCATTCCCCCCCTCTCGCTCTCTCTCTCTCTCCCCTTTCATGTCGTCAGCTGTCCTATATAAATTAAGGCCTAAAATGCCCCAAAAAACATTCTTAAAAATAAAAGAATAGTGACCCAAATATGTAGTGAGCGGGACATTTCACAGTGCAAAAATAAACTTGTCAGTGGTCTCCGGTTGGCAAACTACGTCATGGAGACACAATTTCTAAATGACTGCTTTATATTATACATATATATCTTCTATTAAAGATGCAATTGATTTGAACTTAATGAGATATTTCAATGCACCAAGGTTTTAATGAACTGGGGAGAGAGCGAGAGAGACTGGCTGAGTCGGTCATGTGATTGGCAGAGGTCCAGAAAGCAGGAAAATCTGCTGTAAAGAGCATTCACATCCACCCACGCCCTAAATACCACCATGCCCTGATCATATACCACTCTCATTCATTATATTGCCTTTTGTTTGTTTGACTGGTGGAACTTGCCTGATGCAATCATTCTTTCTATCTAGCACCACACATAGGGCTCAAGATTAAGCTTGTGGGCTCGTCTTTGTGGAGGAGGGTAGCTTTGACCCCTCTAGGAAGGTATGCTCAGCTAGGAGATTCTAGGCCTTTTTAGTTTTTGCAGCAAGCTTGCTTAACAACTTCAATGTCAATGTCTCGCGGAACTCTCATATTAATGAAAGTGTCGTCATGCTCGTTCTAATGTGAAGTTCGAATCACACTGATTTAATAGTACACTTCAGGGACCAGCCAAGGGAAATCACACCGGTTTGACTTTCATGTGTCAAGGGGTTAACTAGCTGGTTATCTTCAAGACATCTTCATTGATGGTTTCTTGAAAGCCTTAAATCATAGGAAAACAACTGCAGCTGAAGTTAATTGATTGCGTCAACTGTGTTTTGATACCCCGCAGTGGTCACTGTTATGGTCGTGTGCTGGGCTGTACACTCAAGACAATCTGATTTGCTGAAGAGTATGATAGTTTGTGGAAAACATCTGATTGGATAGAAATCAGTAGTGCTCCCAGTTTGTTTTTGTTTTTACACCATCATAAACAAGAAAGAATAGTTGGAAGGAAGTCGTACCTTGCGTGTTTACAGCATGCCATGTTAACAGTTCCAACTTAGCCTAATCTACGGACCCCCACCTGATGCCACCAGTTTATGTAGTCATGCAGCCGGACCAGGGGTCTCGTTTACAACCGCTGCGTACCAAGCCCCCAAGAAGAGGCCATGTCTTAAAGCCACCATGGGCTTATTAGTGGATAAGGGTGGAACTAAACCCCATGGCCCAGAAAGACTTTTCACACAGACTTTGCAAGGCAAAAGAAACTTCTATATTTCAGCGGATCATTCAACTCACCAGCCCGAATACTAAAAGGGTCCTGGTTTAAAACATCACGTTTTTAACATTCACATTCTGAATACATCTATTGTTTATTTAGATAAGCATGTAAACGATCAATGTTTAACATGTATTTTAGACACTGCAACGGCGAGTTCATGAGTTCGCCATGTAGCTAGCCAGCTATCCCAACAACCTATAGGAGACACAAGAGGGAGAAGCTTATGAATAGCATGTTGCCACCGGTTGCTACGACAACAGAAACTCTGTTGCTAGTCCGCATGCATGGGCCAGTCAACGCAAAAGACCCGAGCTCCATGATCACTTTATGCGCTTTTGAGCACTCTCATTGGAATGTAAGGGGCTTCCCGCCTAACGCTGTCTCCAGTTCTCTTAAAACGGTCCCATGACATGGTGCTCTTTGGATGCTTAGTGGTCCCCTAAGACCATATCTGAAGTCTCTTTTATATAGACCTTATGGACCGTTATAAAGTCCTCCCCTGCCTTGAACATGATGAATCAACAAGGAGCAGCTGACAGGTGAGGACTACTGAGTAACATAGCTGGACTTTCCCCTTTGCCTGTCTGTCTTGCATCAGAACCTGTAACTACGTTACGATCTAACTACACACATACCAACAGTGCAGATTTGCATTTAAAGTTTGCTGACAGTGCTGACATAACCTCTGGGTCCTTTCTATATTATTAAAACCATTTTTTTTTTTTTTTACTGACAGGGTTGCCCTCAAATTTATGGGAATTAATGAAACCACCTGCTTCAGTCAGTGATTAATGAAAACCTCCACACGTCAGCTCTTCATGGCACAAAACTGCCCATAATACACATTTAAACTTTTAGACTGCAGTCTGGCGTTCTGGGGAAACAAAGCAGTGGGAAGCGGAGTGAGCAGGATCATTTTCAGTCAGCAGCAGTACAAGCTGAACGGGATTCCAGTGCTTGTTCTACAACTGTTATGGAGACCCAAGGAGACTGCTGGCTCGGTCTCAAATATTGTGTCACTGCTACATTTCCCTTCCCCTTAGGTTGAACATTGGTGGCCTGTGTTAATGATTGTTGACTAGCAAGCCCAGCAAGATAAGATCATTCCACATTACTGTCAAATATACTGTGTCACTGATGCTATAAAAGAGTGCAGACAGAGATAAAGAAGAAAATCGTCACAGTACCACAGAATATATTAAAGACACATTCCCAATATTGCACACATTTGGATTGCATTACTCAGATTACATTATTGATATGGTTTTTATTTAATATATAACTTATGTTCAATAGAACTAAACTACTATATTTTAAGAGATCCAGAGACATTTAAAGCTGTCATCTGACATCTTCCATTTAGAAAGTTTTAGTAAAGAGCAAATAAATGCAGGCCTATGCAATATTACACATTTAGTAGCCTGGCATTGGCAGACTTATACGCAAATGCATATTAGACTGGATTCCTCTCAGTCACAGACTAACATGCCTCTAGACGCAGTTGCACAGACCTACACCCAATCAGTGCAACAAAATGTGACCTACAACCAAACCAGAGCAACAAAACGAAGTAACGCTGAGCAAAACCAAAGATCCTTTAAACTAAAGATTGGGTATTTCAACCAGCGCCATAGGTATGAAACCATAGACAGTACAAAAAAGGGACAATGTGACGCTATTGTTTCAAACGGAACACCAGTGAAGGATATTAGAAGCACTTTCCCGGTGAGTTCTAAGCGTTACTGCGCAGCCTCAAACTGAGCTTGATGACGTAGATGTGACATGAGCAACCTGTCTGAAAGTTGTAAGTCTTCTAGTAGCTGTGCAAGAGAAATCTCAATCGTTTCCAATCAGCAGAGACAGAGAGCGTAGGTATACTGCATGTAAGAAATAACTTAGGCACAGGCTAATTACTGCTAACTAACATGCTAGTTAACATCAGTAATTAAACCTAAACAGCTAATTAAGTTGAAACTGTCTGCAAGCTTACCCTGTGCTGTTTGGTAATTCTTCTACTGTGCAAAAGTAAGTTGCGTGGTTGTGACACAATCCTTAGCCTACTTTTACAAAAACATCTGCTACGGAGCCATAACGTGAGATACAAGGTAATGGAGCCTTTTATACATTGTCGTGTTAAAAATAAACAGTGGACAAATAGAGTCTTTAAACGCTTCAGATGTAAAGTTATTCGCTGTCAAATGACACCAAAATGAATGGGAGTCAAGGAGTGCGAACGGAAGGTGATGGCTTGATAGCATCAAAATGGCTCCACAGGTGGTACGCTTTGTCGGGGCTGGCTTACTTCCTTGTATGAAACGGTATGCACTTCCTGTCTCCTAAATGGACGTGGCCTCGTTTTAAAGTGTAGTGAACATTGTGTGGATGGATAAAAAGTTATATTTGTAAAATATCTTCATATTTTTTTTAGCTAATGTTACATATTTACACGGCTAAAATTTATATTTGGCATCCCAGAGATTAGTTTTATCAGAGCGTTAACGAACGTTAGTTAACGTTAGCGTCTCTGTGTTTCCAGATCTCGCGAGAGTTTGGTCCTGAGACAGAAACAGGTCTCAAAGTTTCGTCTGAAAAATGCCATTTTAGTGTCAGAATGATTAGGACATATGTGGCTTGTGAAAAATGGCTCCAATATTTACTTCGGTAAATATGGGGCAAAAGAATTAGTCATAATCTGTGTTCCCGTTTAGTTCTCCCATTGGAATCAATACGCTCAGGACCTGCTGCTAGTCTTCTACAGAGGTGTGGCAAGGGCTAAACCCACGTGACACAGATGCAGTAAACTACTCTGACTCGGGGCGTCTCGGTTCTAAACCGTCTCTGGCGACACATGCAAGTCAAGTATGGACGGTACTTGGACCGTTTTAAAGCAGGCAAAAAAAAGACAAGTGTCTGGTCACAAACCTTTACTAGTTACAGCTAAACAATACACTATAATGTGTCTCCGTAAACATTTGAGACGAGACAGAGGCAATAAAGAAACAGAATCTTCATTCTTAAATATGAATATAGTTCCTAGTTTGACAGTTTGATCTGTTTCATGAGCCCGGTGCATTGCGTTGGATGCTGAATGCCAGTTACGTTCGATAACAGGTGAGTTCACAGATTCGTCTGGTTTCCAGGCTACACATTTAGGGCTCCAACTAACAATTATTTTCACTATTGATTAGTCAATCAGTATTTTAATTTATCAATTATTGGTTTAGTTGATAAAATGGCAAAATACAGTGGAAAAATTCCCATCTGACAGGCTATGGTTGTGTCTTAAAATGTTATGTTTTGTCAGTGCGAAACCAAATATATTCAATTTACAGTGATCTGAAAACAGCTTTAAACTGCAGAAGGTTGAGCAAGAGACTGCATTGTAGGTCATTTACTTAATAAATAAACACTGGTACATTGATTTTCTGTTGAGCCACTAATCCACTGACATTGATAAAAAAATAAAGTGGTGGAGCTAAAAGAATCTGAAGTATTAAATTTGGATGCAGGTGAAGTGTCTCTTCTATTTACACTTCCAGTGAGTTACAAAGGGTAAAGTATACAACATTTTAAATCTGGGGAAAAGATAGTTGAGGAATACAAATTGGTATTGAATAACTTATTTCTTGCAGATCTCCTGGCTTTTATTAAGTTGTTTTCAGGAAAGACAAAGGTTGGATAAGTACAACCTACTTTACCCATTGAACTAAAATGTACAGCAAAGCATATTAATGATGAGATTTTTTCATTTTCGGTAAATCTGGTAATCCATTAATCCATGATCATTGTTATGTTTTAGTTTCACTCCATTTTGTGTTCACACTGACTTACTTACTAACACAAATCACATCCGACTGATTGACAGCAGGTCACTGAACTGAACCTGATGTATTTAGGTCTACTGTCTCTGGAGTCACAAGAGCTCATGAAGTAATAACTAATTAGGAGCATTATTAACTGAGACTTAAGTTCTGGTAAGCATGTAATTCAACACAGTGAAAAAAGAGGGAACCAAATGGGAAAAAGTCAATGTTGGATCACATAATGTGTACAGTACATCAAAATGGCTCAGGTAAAACAGGAAAACTTGTGGACAGACATGTTTGTCCTGGATGCCTTCAGGCTGATTATAGGCAGCAGGGAACTCTTGAGAATGCCTGCCTCACAACATGAAGACGCATCTTTCAGGAAGTTGCAATTCCTCGAGGTAACAAACTGACCAGCAATGACTCATCCATCTGAGAGGTACTGTAAATACCACCAGCTGCTGACTGTAGCATGCCCAATCAAATCAGCTCAACGCCTTGCCTGATAACACACAATGGAGGCTCTAATAATGTCAGGTGTCCCTGTGTGCAAGAGTGTGAGTGTGTGCAAGTGAAGACTAGAGGGAGACCGTGGAGCAGGGATGTCACAGTTACAAATCCACACATCTCTGTCAGATTTAGTGCAGAGACCCACATGTAAAGATGTTGTTGGTGGAGAATAGTAGTGACAAAGTGATGGATGTGGTGCATGAATCCTAACTTACAATATACAATGTTGCTCATGAGTTTAGGAACCCCTGCTTAAGTTGACTTAAAAGAGGAATAAAACAATCATCTTTTGGAAATTGATCTTAATGCCTTAATTAAAAAATGAGGGAAAATCCAACCCTTTAAGGACACCAATTTTCTTGGGAATGAATAGTGTATTGTAAATAAATAAATAAATGTTCTTCCTTAAGCACTGTACATGCTGCTCCCATAAGGTATGAAAACAATCACTAGGCCAAACTTCTATCACATAATCTCCTGATTTAGCCTACTGTTCCTGATGACAGTAAACATACCTGGTAGAGCAAGAGCTAAGACGTTCTATGACTTGTTACTTTGTCTTCCACAAATATAATCTTTCACACCTGGGGTTCATTGATCTTCTCACAACCTTTTTCCAACAATACATCGTGAGTGACATGGTGCAATAAAGGTGTGTGTGTGTTTATACTGGAACAGAAAACTGTAGGTGGTTTATTTGTAGGCCGAATTGTACACTAAACCCAAACAATTTATATAATGTCCCAGGTCACAGATAAGTGTAACAAGCAACATTAAGTTGCGACGTTTTCATTTTAAAAATGTGTAAAGGGAGTCATCTTTTGTAAGAGAAGAAAGATAGTTTGTCTAGTTTACTTACCCACTGTATCCACTCCATACTTGTGACCCGCCACCTGATGTGACAGCGGGACGCAGCCGTTCAGGTGAGCCTGGACTTGTGGCCCCAGTGGCAGCTGACCGCACTTGTCTTTCGCGGGGTGCCCGCCGGAGAGCCGCGGGGTCAGGCTGACCCCACCGGCTCCTGCACTGGGGGTCAGTTCCAGTCTTCCGAGACCTAGAGAGGACTCCATCATCACTTGACGCTGAGTTGTTGACATTTGCACCAAAAATATATATATATATTAAAAAAAAGGTGGAGAAGCACAGTCTTTTTTCTCAAGAAAAAATAAAAAGTCAACGATTCACATACTGTTATTATTACGTAAGCACAAAATACAGCCCCGCACACAAATTGTTAGGGCGTGAGGTTGAAAAGCCCTCATGGATATGGTCCAGTCCAGATGAAACCAGCACAGCAGCTTCGGTTGTGTTCGCAGTTTTGTACCACCGACAACAACCACCTTGACGGAAAGCAACACTGCCGTGTCCGGTGGTGAAACAGTGCTCCTGAAGCAGTGCTAATTCAATGGTTTTCATATCTTAAACAGAAGCATAAATACACCATGGCCACATCCCACTTCCTACCAGTGTGTCAAATAGAAACAAAGCACTATTTCCGTTCGCAGCTTCCAAAATAAAACGAACGGAGACGCATCGACACTGCATGGTACCATGGTAGCAAATGCGGAGCTCTCTGCTCCTGATATTAAGTCGAGTGTCGTGTTGACCTAGCGTTACGTGTCGGTCCAACGCCGAGCATCGTCATTTATTGTCAATCCAAATCTATGTGGTAACTTTATGTTGAAGGCAAAGTCGTCCAACTTCCGGTCTTAGCTTTATCAAGTTCAGCTGGTTTGACAAACACAGCTTCACTTCCTCGCTTCAGAGAAGTAAATACTGTTGAATCTTAGTAATGGTGAGGTTACGACACACTCAAGAGTGGTATCCAGTTCCAGTTAGCAAATAGAGAAGCAGGCGGGGCAAATAGAGACAATAAACTCTCGAAATTGCACGAAGAGGCTATTCAGTCCTGGTTTTGGTTGCTAAGTCATCGATACTGACCATTAGGCTGCTAAGCAAGCCCTTCTTCGCGTCACAATTCAGCAGACCAGAGGAACAACACAGTTGCCATGCAGACGCCTTCAAGACGAAGGCCTATCCGTTGAGGTTGAGCACAAAAACGCTGCATGGTCGCCATAACATGCATTATATTAAAAGGAGTCAGCAGAGTGCTCCTCATCTAGAATATCCAGGTCAGTGTAGGCGGCTACCGTCTATGTAATGAACAGCAGCGCCCAAAGCCTCTCACAGGTTTGCGACACTTGCCATTAGTGTCGTAAACTTACATTCGCGGCAGCAGTCGTGCCTGGATGCATGGATGCCAGATCGCACCAACGATGCGACCAAAGATTTAAAAAAAAAAACGATAGACGTGTGGATGTCAACACTTCATCTGCTGTGTTTTACATAGGCTACACTCGAGTGTGCAAGATCTTGCTTGTCGATGTTAATAATTTCTCCCCAGTTTTTGATTATTGCGTCTGAAAAACATCCAGTTGTGTAGGCTTTTACGGCGACCGACAGGGGCAAACGGGGCTGCAACTTAAGAAAACACATGCAAATAGACAAAATACAAGTAAATTAAGAAAACATCTTCATTAATTTGACAACACATGAGCAGCATTTAGCAAACGCACTGCACATACACCCAACACAACTAAATACATAAACGTCAAAAAGAAAAAGCACACAAACCACAAAAAAAAATATATATATAAGAGACTTCAGATACAGTACTAGGGAACCACTAAGGTCTATATAAAAGAGACTTCAGATACAGTATTAGGGGACCACTAAGGGGACCACTAAGGTCTATATAAAAATAAAAGAAACTTCAGATACAGTATTAGGGGACCACTAAGGTCTATATAAAAATAAAAGAAACTTCAGATACAGTATTAGGGGACCACTAAGGTCTACATAAAAGTGACTTCAGATACAGTATTAGGGGACCACTAAGGTCTAAATAAAAGAGACTTCAGATACAGTATTAGGGGACCACTAAGGTCTATATAAAAGAGACTTCAGATACAGTATTAGGGGACCACTAAGGTCTATATAAAAGTGACTTCAGATACAGTATTAGGGGACCACTAAGGACTATATAAAAGAGACTTCAGATACCGTATTAGAGGACCACTAAGGTCTATATAAAAGCATCCAAAGAGCACCTTCAGATACAGTATTAGGGCACCACAAAGCATCCATGTCATGGGAACTTTAAGAAAAACATGTTTTATTTGCGGTTCAACTTGCTGTTGCCATAGAAACCTTTACCGTATAGGTCTGCAAAACCACAAGCGGATAGATGAAAATGGACTATATATATATATTGTCCTTTTCTAGTCTTAACGACTATTCAAGCTACTTCTACATAGTACAGGAACCATTCACACACTGTGGCTGAGGCTACCATACTAGGTGCCTCCTGCTCATCAGATAAACACTCACAAACATTTACACTCCATTTACAATCAGGGGCAACTCAGGGTTCAAGGACACGTGGACATGGGACTGCAGGGCTAGGAATCAAACTACCAACCTTCCGATTTGCAGGCAACTGCTCTACCACTGAGCCAGAGCCACCCCTATAGCAAGCTTCTACCATTACTTTCTCTAATAGTTTGACTCCCGGTCTTGTACCTTTTGGCTTTTTTGCTGTTTTCAAAATGTCTTTTATTTTGAGAGTGTTCATTTACCAAATTTATAGCCTATTTCATAGGCTATATTTACAGTCTATGATCTCAAAGCACACCGTTTCACATCATTCTGAGACCAACTGAAATTATCAGAGGTTAAACCAATATGTAGGGCGCAGAGCATATTGCAAGAACAGAGGCAAAGCGCAGCTAAATGTCAAATAATTGCTTCTGGCTTTGGATGTACCTTGAAAAGGTCAGTGTCATAGATGTCAATGTTGGCCCACGTCAAGGGTAGCACTTCCTCCAAGTTGTATCCATAGACATATATAGTGGGTGAGACTGGCAACACCCTGCTCACCCGCTTGCTCGATTACCACATGCTCTTTATTATGTCTATGGTTGTATCCACCACTCTCCCCATAGGAAAAAAAAGAAGTCTTTTTGGGTCAGAGGGCATTCCATGATGGGTCGGGAGTACTTGCCCTGTTTGGACCATAGACTGTAAAGTATGGATGTATAATAATTGGATACTGGATCTCAAAAATGGTGCCTATTCAGTTCAATAGAATTACTTGCTTGGCGCAAATGCCAAAAAAGTTTCTAAGCTCACAGGTTTACTTCTGTGATATGAAGCCCATTGAATATGCTCAGTAGTGTTTTTCCCAATAGCCCCGCCCACGAGTTCCCGCTCATGCCAATGACTTTGGGGTGATGTCAGAAGTTTTTTGGCTCAAGGCATGTTTAAAAAAATAAATGGTTCATGGATTCATTCATTAGTTTTTTGGAGTGCGAGGTGTCCTGTCAATAGTTTTACAGACATTTCTTTTACGGTTGTGGCATATAGGGGAAACCATTTTTGGGCCTCATGGGGATTTTTCATTGCCACTGGAAGAAATTGGCTGCAAGGCTGAGCGCACTTCCTGGGGGCCTGATATAAACATAAAAGATAAAAGATGGAGTCTCCACTTCCTCCCATCGTGCGATCTAGTGTCTATCTGCCTCGTTTTGCTTTTGCTGTGCAGTGCGTGCATGCAGGAAACAGTCATTTCTATTTATTTGTTGTGCCCTCTAACAGTTGATACTTATCTTTTGTAACTAAATAAATACACAAATGAGAGTGTGTGTGCCAAAAAATCTAATATGTTATTCATATTATTATATTATCAACTGACAGTTCATTTCTGTTTTGCCAAGAAGTGTAACTTAAAGTTTACCTGTGAGATCAGCCTACGCATAAGATAGAACTACAAGACAAATAAATGAGGAACAACACGACTATTCATACAAACCTAACTATGGATAACATGAAATATGTGAAATACAAAGTGTGTAGTGAATAATAGACAATAAGAGCAGGGACTCTGTGTTATGTACATGTAAAGAAAATGTGGGAAAATAAAGTTTTCACTCTTATGTAAATGTAATAGGAAACTAATGACTTTTAACATTAGGCATTAACTTTAACAGAACCGTATATAAACTTGTATCCATCATTTGTATTTCATCTTGAAAGAATAGGTTTGCTGGTAGATATTTGATTTTAGGATGCTACTTTATGCAGATGATAGTATATAATCTTATCATAGCATTGGCAAGGTTGGTTGGTACCAATGTATTTCTTAGATCATCTGATACCAATATCTTCACTCTAGCTTTAAAATAGATTGTCAAGGTTTTAATGTTATGGCAAAATGGTCCCAGAGATGTAGACTAGTGATAAACCAGGATAAAATAAAAAAAGTACATTTCTGACAGCAATTATTCGCAAGGAGCGCAGTTAATCATGTTCAACGTTGATATCATATAACCAATATAAATATTTAGGTTTTACTTTGAATGACCATGTGACCTTTGTCCCCATGTTTTTAGGTAGAGGGCTGGGTTCAGCACTCAGCAAAGTCAATCTATGTCAGGATCTGGGATTCTGTACGTATACACAACTGTATAAGTCGTGTGTGTCACAGTGTGGTTTCAGATGATGCTTCTGGCATTAACAATTTTTTTGAGGTGTGGACAAGCTTACATCAGTTTTAGAAATCAGTGGTGATGTAGAATGGGAACCTTTTTCCAATACTGTATTTCACATGTTGGAGAAGAGAATGAGAAAAACAGTGTTGTGCTTTGTTGTACCTCCAGCAGTGCTAGAAAACGAATTAACTTTTAGGGGTCTTCCCTCTCGGCTATTAAGCCCCGGTATTCATTAGTGTCTTCTGTAGGTATCCACCTGCTGCTTGTTTTGCCCTATTTTGCCTCATTTTAAGTTCTGTTCTAGTTCTGTTCTCCACTTCCGGGATTACTCCATCGCCGCTGGAAATTCAACCGGATTCCACTCTTTTCGGCCAGATGCCTGTTACCTTCCACTTTATTTTTGATGAAATTTTAAACTCCAGTGGAATTATGATGACTATTTACTGCTCCTAAGATCTCTGCAGGGTAAATCCAGACAGCTAGCTAGACAATCTGTCCAATGTGAGTTTTCTGTTGCACAACTACAACAACTTTTGAACGTACACATGTTCCACCAAAACAATATCCCTCCACCCTAAGACTATTTTTCAGCGGCACCGTGGCTCTATCCGGAGCTTAGCGCCGCCCAGATCTCCCACACCAAAGGCATATGTCATATCCACTGCGCCATCACCACCCCACGTATTTATTATTGTATTAATAAAAATACCTTATTTTAAACCATGTCTCTGGCCCCTCAGTAAACAAGTCTGTGTGCTTTTTTAATTTTAAATTGTGTTAGTGGTAGCTGCTACCCATTTTGTCATACGTATTTCCTGTGCTGTAATTTCCTATAGGTTGTGTTTTTGGTGTTCGATCTCAGAGCTCTATCAAAGGTACTTCTCCTCACCCTGCCACACACACAGTAGCATGGCTGTCTTACAAACATGAGGTTGCATGTTCAATCCCACTCGTGGGCATCATTAGTCTCCTTTACAGCATTCTAATAGCCTGTGTTGGTTTAAACCCCGGAATCGCTGCTTGCCGTTATGTGTATTATTAATTTAACATATGTTGTGGCATAGATATTCAACAGTAAGTTTATGAGATTCCTTTCTTATATCAGCAAGAGTATCAGGACAATATTTTAGTCAGTCTCAGCATCTTATCCGATAACTAATGCCTAAAAATATTATTTCCAACACAGCTGTCAAAAGGTCAGAGATAGATCTCTGTGCTTGTGATTGACAATTGTGAATGTAAATCTACTACAAATTAGGATATACTAGCTGTCTGTCTACGTAATGAAATACATGTACGTTATCTAAGCACCTGAAATCTTCAACACTCGCACCCGCATACACAAAACACACACACCTCCCCTGAGAAATGCAGTCATGTAATTTCCCCTACCGTAATTTTCGATGGGTCCATAATTGCACTGACAATTAAATGTATCTGTTTAAAAGTTCATGCTATCACTCGTATTGGCCTAAAATTCCATAAACACAAGTACTGAGATCAGTAAACAGATTGTAGCTCTGTTTACAGTGAAATTAAGTGCTGTCCAGTCGGTTCTCTTGCTCATAACATAATGATAGTGTTTATGCGGTAGGCCTACATCTGCCTTATGTAATGATATAATATACTATTATATTAGTTGAATGGCCCAGACCTCAACGTGCTATATTCTTTCTATTCATGTCTAACAGGGTACTGGAGACTAAAACACACACACACAAACACACACACCAACAGGATTGTTGACATAGATAATTGATTATCAATAGAACCAAACCACTAATGATTTTAAGGCAACATTTGCTCTTTTAGGTTTATGCAGGCAATATGAATCCATTTTTGGTATAATGGTGTTACGGGACAGCATGAAGAAGGACCCAGACGCGGAGTAGCAGGCAAAGGGAACTAATGTTTAATAAGTGCCACAGTTCAACAAAACACAGGAGCAACGGAAGGAGTCCAAAAAACAATCCAAACGAGGGCTCATGGAACAGGCAAATCCAAAGGGAAAAAACAGGTCACCAGGGAAAACTCACAGGGGTGGTTGGAGCTCCGACAGGTAGCCAAGGACGACAGGGAAACAAGTAGGCTGGAAGACACACAGGGCGACAGCGGACAAGCAAACAAACGGAATGCAAACAAGACTGGAATGATCCAACAAGAGACAAAGGAACACTGGGGTTAAATACAGGAGGTAATGAGGTAACGGGGAACAGGTGAGACATCAGGTGGATCACATTAGGGCGGGCTGGACAATCAGACAAACAAAGTGAAGCTAGACAAGACAAGGCAAGACAAGACAGGAAGCTGACTACCAAAATAAAGCGGAAAGTAGAACAAACAGGCAACAGGGGAGCAAGACAGGGCCAGTAACACAGGACCACAGAGAAAACAGACAAAAAACACAAGGAGGCCAAAGGAAGGGAAACATACACCCAAACAAAAACCCCAAACCACAACATAATGGGGCTCTTCATTCATTGTATTTTTCACTTTAAATTACTTTAAAGCCACACACATGTGATTTTGAGACAATGTTTTTATCTCATAGGTTGGGGTCTTTAGTTACACTGGGAAAACATTTGTTGAAAAAGACATGATATATATATATATATATATATATATATATAATATGTGACCTTTAATTGATATATGGATTTATAATGATTTGATACAGGGTACTTTAAGTTGACATTTGATGTTACTGTATCATTGGAGCTAAATGAATGCAGTTTTGCCCATTTGTTATGGACTTGCCTTTTGGGCTTTTCCTTCTCATTATCCAATGTAATCTGTAGCCCAACAGATATCATATTTTCATTTCATTTATTGGAGAATTTATGCATTGTTATATTTGTGTGCAGTTCGATTTGTATCAAAAGCTACATAAACATTTTTATTAAGCAAATAACATTCATGTGACACAACTGTACAAAAGGAAAGTTGTAGCCTATGTAATGACATTTATACAAAATACAGAAGTGTATGTGTGTAGTGTGGGATATATTATATTATGTAAAAATACTAATATATCTATGACACATGCAATGATCATGTCCTGCAACTGCTGGATTAGGGTACTGGCACCTTTTGTGGTCCAATTCAGGCACTGGCAGATCAATCAGGATGGTGAAAATGGGGCTAAAGTAACATACTTGTGTTATGTGATCACATTATGATTACATTGTTGAATTCATTGAAATAAAGCAGTAATCAATTATTTGTCTCAAACATCTCCTAACCATGTCATGTGATCGTAGTACAGAAGAGGATTAGGGTCACATGTGAACATGTTATTCAAGTTCTGAGTTTAAATACTAAATACTGAGTTTTTCTTTCCTGAATTATGACTTCATTCCCCTAATTTTGACTTTAAACTCAGAAACATTTTTTTCACATGTGGTCCTAATCCTCTTTCGTAGTTGTGCTACGTCAGTACACAACAACAATATGTAAAAACAACAACAAATATCACTGGGACCACTGCAAATTTACATTTAATATCCAGCAAGTTGTGTTACAGACACCACAGCTGACCGTCCCTGTAACAATTTGGCCTAAGTTAAGCACGTTTTCAAGTTTAGTGGAATTAAGAACTAAAATGCACTACCATATGGTCCAGCCATAGGTTTTAACCTAGTCTTTTTAAATTTGTGATAGCCCCTATTACATGTGCGACACGTTATATAATAAAAAATATGCAACCAAAATATACTAAAACCTTCAATGGGCTTCAAACTAACCAGAAACTGTGCTATATGATAATTAATATCAATGCAAGACTTATGGTGTAATTCCCACGGATGCATTCTGTTGTACACCAAATTTCAATGTTCAGAACTACGTTTCCCATGATCCACTTTGGAGGACCGACCGTAAACAGGAGAAAGCGGAAACAAAAGAGGTTTTATAAAAACACAAACATCCCCGGGTGTCGAAGTACTCAGGGAATAAACTACAGCCATTTGGTTCGCCAACAATCATATTGAAATTTAAATAAAGCGCGAGTCGACGAGAGTTGAGGAGCAAACTGCATCTACATGGCACTGAAAAGAATACAGAAGGTAAATTTGACTGGCTAGCTATGGTTTCCAGCTAATGGTAGCTAGCTAACTGGCCCAGTAGATGCGAACGTAAGAGTTAATTTCTATAAAAAAAAAAGGTTTAATAACAATGATAATTAACGCTACCCCCGCATTAGAGCAACTTCTGACTAACTTCGTAACATGTTTGGAAATTATTTGTTTGTTGACACCTCCCAGAACAGATACAGCAGCCAGTGACAACTTCAAAGTTTCGTGCTAGCTTGCTAACAATTTAGCTAACAACTACTCTGGCTACTTTCATGTTAATGTGTCAATATTTTCGAAGCTGTCACTGTTGTGTGTTCTCTAATGTTATCTAACTTGTCTAAGTAACCGGACAACAGCCCTGTTGTACTTGGACTTTACCTTTTGATGGTAGACAAGTTATGCAGTGACAAGGATAGTGCTTCTCAACACAAAATGCCATTTATTTCTTACTGTTTCTCCGTGTTATTGGTAACACAGCCTTGGTAGACTATTAGACGTAGATATAGGGTCAGCGTAACATCTCTAAAACTACCACAAGTCCTCATGAAGGCCATAACTTTCATTGGAAAATAGGAACTAATATGATGTGGTGAAAAACAAGTTTTTGCTTAATTGTGTGCACTTCATGAAAGCTTTAACATAGGTATAGCTCCTCCTAGGGAATATCTTGAACGCTATTCTCCCTTATGCCACTCCTTGCAACTAGGAAGTAACCTGAGGGGAGGATGGCTGGAGGAAAGTGCAAGCTTTTTGAGACAAGTTATTTGCAATTGAAACCTCAAGAAGGGCTGTCTGCTATCCGGTGATGCAGGCCAAAATCCCTATGTAGCTAATACAGTTTTTTAAGCAACTACATCCAAATCATTGTCCACCCTTCACTCCGCTACTGGGGCTAATGTTGTTTGTTTATAAGTGACATAGCAAACATATAATGAATCTTTATCTTAAAGGTCCCATGGCATGAACATTTCACTTTACGAACATTAATATTTGTTACCCCAGCCTGCCTTTGGTCCCCCAGTGGATAGAAATGGCGATAGGTGTAAACCGAGCACTGGGTATCCTGCTCTGCCTTTGAGAAAATGAAAACTCAGATTGGCCGATCTTGAATCTTGCCCATTATGAGGTCATAAGGAGCAAGGTTACCTCCCCTTTCTCTGCTTAACCCGCCCAGAGAATTTGACCCACCAATGAGAGAGAGAGAGAGACATCATTGCTCTAAAATGAGCAAAGGTCAAGGCCACACCCCCAGCTTCAACCTTGTTGAAAGGAGAGAGAAGGTAGTGGAGAAAAATAAGCAATTCTATTTACATGAAAGTTAACCTTGGAACCAGTTATTTGACAAAAAAAAACAACTTATCTCTGGGTCTGCTTTGTACTCCATCCATTAAGGAATACCTTGAGATGTTGTGGAGAGGGCCAGTCAAACCCATCTGGTACACATGATAAAGTCTTTAGTTTTGTGTTAAAGAGAGAAACCAAATGGATAGATAAAATCAGCGTTAGTCATATAGAAAGGAGTGTCACTTACAGAAACTCAAACATTAATCATCACAAAATCACAATAGTGCCCAAAAGGTTTGATTCAAATGTGATCTCAAGTTTTTACTGAAGTTGAAGTTTAAAAATGTTTTTATTACATTTGATCAGTACCTGTTTAGCTAACATGAGTATTTTTTTGCTGCTTTGAGCAGGAGCTGCATGACCTGCAGAGAGACCCACCAGCACAGTGCTCTGCTGGCCCTGTGGGAGAAGACTGTGAGTACACATGCATATTTCATGTTCTGAGTGCTCCCACTGCCTGTTGGCACTTTTATTGTTAATGCGTGGTAATGCTCAAAATGTATTTCGCAAAAGAAAAAGTTTCTTGCAGACTTTAACACATCAGGGAATCGTAGAAACAGACTTTTTCCTAGAAATAGAAATGACAGCATGGACTTTTTTCAAGATGATAGCATTTCAGTTGTTGGCCAGGCGTAGTTAAGGCAGAAAGAGGGGTTCCAGATTCCAGTCCGGATTCCATAGCTAGCTGCACCACCCCTTAGCTTTGTCAGCAACTAGCCTACTTTGAGTGTAGTGCAAATGTCAGATGTTACAAATACCCATCATTCTAGCCATTGTTGGGAAATTCTGCAATACTTAGTGGCACTGCAGGTACACAAAGAAGTTCTCTGCCTGCAGGTATCATAACTTAGAGTTTTTAGTGCAACATATACAATAGACATTATAGATAATAATAGACTACTGAGCCATTCATATTATGTGTTCTATAGGCTAATTTTGTACTAAACTGAACGTAATAACTTGGACCACAAACAGACTGAACGTACTACTGAGCTGAAGAAAGTTAGCACTGAATGTTGTTGCCCTGGGGGCGGAGATGCGTTGTAGTATTGTTATACACTTACCTCTTACGTACTAAAATATCTGAGCTGTGATGCGTTCATTTACTGAGGTTTGTAGTGAAGTGCATTTCAACAGTGATGCGACCACTACGCGTAGAAACATATGTGAATGAAATACGTATTCAGTGACTGCGAATCTTTGAACAGAACTGAAACAAGTCATTAAAATTAACAACGCGATCAATGATTTCCACTTCAGCGAGAAGAACCCAAAAGCTTGACAGTCCTGCGGTGCCTATTTGCGGTTGCAAAGCTACGATTAGACAGTAAAAATTTGGGTGAGGGGGTTTTCTTAAGTATGAGCCATTCTTTGTGGGGGGAACCCTGCAGTTAGATTGGTTACTTTTTTAAATAATGGAGGCAAAGACCGTAATCGGGGAAGGGAAGGGCTGTGGTTAGTACCCCTCCCTGTGGCTTCACTTGTACTTCACATCGAGAAAGCTGGGTAGTGGTATGAGCTTCTTAAGACGCAGTGCGTTGTAACTGATTGATGCTGGCTGATGAACATTTTGTCTGTAATGTCTACAGCTTACATTTTCCTGTCTCTCTCTCCCTTTATTGCTTTTAGTGTTTCATTGGCAAGCAACCATAATGGGTCCGGTAAGTATCATAGCTTTTAGTCCTCCCATATATACCCCTGTGGTTGTACTACATTATGGTCTCTTAGTAGCTATCGGGACTTGTTGTTTGACATAGGCCTTTAAGACCACAGTGGGGATTTGTTTGGTCCACTTTTGAACTTCCTTTCAATAGTTTTGCAACTCCTTGTATTACTGTGGCTCAATTTTTACCAAATGCCAGATGTCAATATGGGAGTGCCATTCTATTCTAGTTGTGTGTTTATAGTCTAAATAGTTCATCTTGCTGTCTATTACTTCCTGCTGCTGCAAAGCCTTCATTTCCCATGGAGAGTAGCGCTTAAATCAAATTTCAAGTTACTGCTCTTGATTTTGTCAGCAATTTGTGTGATTGGCTTGTAATTACGAACTTCACTTTTTCAATTTGGACACACTCATACAGCTGGTTGGTAACTACAGAGTGGGTAACCAGCTTTGTGACAGCAGTAAACCAAAATCACCAGTGTTGGCTAGAAAAACAAGCTCTTGAAGGTGTCACATGCTTATTGTTAGTCATTTGGCTCCAGCTGAATGCTGTGTAAACGTTTTACTGAAAGCAATGTCTCACATGTCTTTATATCAGGGTGACAGTCCTTACCAAGGAGGAGTTTTCTTTCTCACAATCCACTTCCCCACCGACTACCCATTTAAGCCACCGAAGGTATGAGCTGGTTTGCTTGCTTGCATAATGTGGAATTTATTGTGGTTGTTGTGCAATCAGAAAACCCTCTCCTGTCCCATAAATGATGTAAGGAATAATAGCTGACAATTCCGTGATTGTAATGGATGCCTGTTCTCAAGAACAAGCAGTTGGTGGATTTTCAACAATCCATTACAATCACAATCATGAAACATACACTCTTAGAAGGTATTATTAAGCTTTGTACCATGGCCTCTTGCCAACAACATGCCATATAGTAACAAATAAATAGATCATATTTGTTCATATTTAACTAATTTTGATCTTGCTTTTTTGTTTGAAATATCATACTATATAGTTTCTGAGCCTCTGAATCCCTGCCAACAAGGGGGCTAGGGTTTTAAAAACTACGTCCTGATTCTTAGCAGGTTTAGAGTATGCACACTATTCTCCCACACAGTGCAGAGTTTTATTTTCAGTTTGTGTTCATAATTCTGCACCCAACTACCACAACAGATGACTACCAGAAAAAGAGAAAAACAAATAGTATATTTGCAGTAACCGTATACTTTAATTTTTGCTGTTTGAAATGATTGGATAGTACTGTAAGGTCAGTCCTGTAAGCAGCACTAGAGCCACATTTTGGACTGAACCTTTTGTGCCAAGGCAAACACTGGTACAGTAACTGTGGAAGTGCATCTTCTCTGCTCACACAACCCTGTGTGACTGTTCTTTTTTTTCTTTTTTTACAGGTAGCATTCACAACTAAGATTTATCACCCGAATATAAACAGCAATGGGAGTATCTGTTTAGACATTCTACGGTCACAGTGGTCTCCAGCACTAACAGTGTCTAAAGGTATTTACAGCCTCCTGTTGCTATCACTGTTCCAACTGTAACTGCAATAGCAACTCCACTGTCATTATTTAGATCTTATGTCAGTTTATCATGTTATCTGTATTTTTATTGCACCATTTGTTTGAATACACCCAATATTGGCTGCAAAGTCACCTTATGAAGTGACACTTGACGTGTACTTATAGTACTACAATTTAAAGAGTTTAAATCTGAAATTATGTCAAATTTCATTATACTTTTTTCACCAGCGGTTAACAGTAAGTTAAAGTTCCAATGACATGGTGCTCTTTGAATGCTTTTATTTAGACCTTAGTGGTCCCCTAATACCATATCTGAAGTCTCTTTCTAAAAATTCCGCCTTGGTACAGCCACTAGAGCCAGTCCCACAATGAGCTTTCCGTAGTATGTTCCATTTCTGAGTCTGTAGTTTTTGCACTTTGTTCGTTTGAAAGCATTGATGTTTCTCTCTCTCTCATGGGTGGGCCAAATTCTCTGGGCGGGCAAAGCAGAGAAAGGGGAGGTAACCTTGCCCCTTATGACCTCGTAAGGAGTTTCACGATTCCAGATTAGCCCATCTGTGCTTTCATTTTCTCAAAGGCAGAGCAGGATATCTAGGGCTCAGTTTACACCTATCACCATCTCTAACCACTGGGGGACCATATGCAGGCTGGGGGAACTCATATTAATGTTAAAAAAACCTCATGAAGGGAAATTTTCATGCCATGGGACCTTTTAAGGTTAGTGTTGACAATTTGTGAGGGTGCACTAGTAGCTACGTTGCCGGCTGACAATAGCAGTGAGTTGTGTGTGTGTGTATAAATATATAATATACACATAAACATATACATACACAGTGGGGTTTGAAAGTTTGGGCATACCAGGTACCTTTTTTTAAATAATGTGCATAAAGAAGCAAACAAAAGATGGAAAAAAATCTCCAAAAGGCATCAAATGACAGATTAGACATTTGTATAATATATTTACAAAAAAGTTAGATTTTATTTACATCATTTACACTTTCAAAATAACAGAAAACAAAAAAATGGCATCTGCAAAAGTTTGGGCACCCTGCAGAGTTAATACCTTGTACAAATTTTTATCTGGGGTGCCCAAACTTTTGAACCCCACTGTATGTATCTCTGTATCTCTCTCTCTCTCTCTCTCTCTCTCTCTCTCTCTCTCTATATAGATATAGATATAGATATATATATCTATATATATATAGATATATATATATGAACAATTCTAGAACCATCTCAGATTACATTTTCACTCACTGTGACCACTACTTTGTCATAACAACACATTATGCAAGTTTTCATTCTGGCTGTTCACTTAACGTGAGCAGGTGAGTTCCTATTCTAAACACGTTCAACACGGGATGGAACTTCAAAGCTAACATAACTGATGATCGCAAGTAAACTCAGCCTTTGCTTTTTCTTGGCCAAGGTTTGGTTAGGATAACATTTAAACCTTATATTCACAAGCCTTAACTGAATTAACTTGAGCTGTATTACTTGACTGTATTATTTACGAATAAAATATGTCTTGGTTGATTCACATACTAAATGCTGTTGCATTATGTACAATGCTGGTGCAGGCAGTGGGTCTAATTGCTAGCTAAAGAAAGAAAGAAATCCAGCACATAGATGGCACCTTAGGAGACGGCATCGTGAAACAGGTGATTTAAACGTTACCGCTCGTATTGGTATGGAGCGTTATGCAATCCCACTAACCTGGAAAAGGTTTCAAACTGTAAAGTGAACACAGAGGGTCAATATCTGGGGCCTGATGAAATGTAAATTAAAATTCAGTGTCCATGACACTATTTTCCAAGCTACTGTAGCTGCCCGTATTCTACGGGACCTTTAGGAGCGCGTTTTCAATGGGAAATCAAGGTTCTCTGTTTTTCACTCTGCCTGAGGAGAAAATGGTGTACTCGCTCTCTCTCGATGTCAATTTCCTTGATCAACATGATACTTTTAATAGACTCTTCAATGCACAGATGTCACAATGTTTGCTTCTTGTTTCTCTTGTGGAAATAACAAACAAATGCATACCTTCCCCTCCCACTCCCAGTCAATGCTGACACAGAAGTCATTGCTCCTGGTGACTAAAAGTAGGGATAAATTTATTCTTTATCTACATGTTAACTAATGTGATCTTTTTTTAAAATTCCTTTTCATTCCAGTTTTATTGTCCATATGTTCATTGCTTTGTGATCCAAACCCAGACGACCCCTTAGTTCCAGACATAGCACACATGTACAAGAACGACAAAGACAAGTAAGTACACACGCAGGCTCGGGTGGTGCTTTATTCTCCAGTAATATTAACATCAGGGCCGGACATGTGCGTACCTGCTATCACCAACTTACTTCACTCTCTTCTTTTCGCTCCTCAGATACAACAAATTAGCAAAAGATTGGACCCAAAAGTATGCCATGTGAAGAAATAGAAAGATGAAGAAAAACATGCTGACAACTTTTTGTTTTTTTTTAATGTCACAACACACTGTAAATTATAGTATGGAATGATTAAGTACTCTTAGGTAATTTTCATTCAAACAACTGTTATTAACATGATTATTAATCTGAGACCATGCCATACATTCTTTTGTTTAATATGGAAGCAGAAGGTTTTACTTTGAGCAGAAGGGAAATATTGCCTATTGTCATTTCATAGATACATTGGTATTTCAAAGTTTGGTATGTTTGTTTTTGTATCAATTGAATTTAATTTATGAGTTTATTACAAATTGCTTCAAAGCATTCTTCCTTTTTGAAGTAAAACTAGTGGATTGTAGGTCATAAATCCCAGCGTATGCCATTCAGCAGTAAGCCTTTTTTTTTCTTTTTTCTTTTTTTTTTAAAGGAGCAGAGTAGAATAGCATACATGTTAGACAAACTGCTCCATAACTGGACATACCCAGGTTTAGTCCCTGCTGTGCTCATTAGCAGCCAGCAAGGAGACACAGTGAACCATGGAAATGTGGAAGCGTGAACGCCAAATATGTAAGCCCCTTATTCTGACACATTTTCAGTGGGTGATGGAGTTTTTTTTTTTAAATATATATATATATATATATATACTTCTTTGGCATCTTGTAGCAGACCAAGTGGAATGAAACAATGTACTGTTGCAATTTCCCTGAAAATGGGAGCAATTACAAGTCAAGTCACATAGTACTGTCTTCCTTTTTATTATAATTGTTATTAATTGTATAGGATTAATTTTTTTTTCATTTAGAGTTATCACAATGTAAATCTGTCATTAAAGGTATGTACTGTTCCCCTGAGATTAGCAATGATGTTGGGTTTTTGGTTGGATTTACACAGGCACAAAAATCAGATTTCTAACCATGAAACCTGTACCTAAGGTTTAATGTGTTCTTCTGTTTGACCTCCAGTCTGTCTGTATATCGATCTATGTTATAGAAATGTTAAAAATCCAATTTTCTGTTCCTGTGTAAGCAGTCTCACTGCTTTGAGGCCTGTGTGGCACCTTTTGTACTGAATTAAAGAATGGTACAGTTTTTATCATGACTTTATGGTTTTTATCAGAGTGTTGATTGAAAGAAATGTTGATCTGTGGCGGGCAGTTTGCATTTTGCAATCTTGTTGTGTTGACATGGTCTAATTTAGTGGTCACATTGTTTTGTATTACTATGGCTTGGACAATTGTAATTACTACCTAGTCTATGGTAGTTTTTACATTTTTATATTATGTAAATAAAGAGCACCATGGTTAGCACTGTGGCCTCACAACAAGAAGGTTCTGGGTTTTGAGTCCAGGTTGTTCCAGGGCTCTGTGTGTGGAGTTTCTATGTTCTCATTGTGTTTTGAGCCGGTTTCCCCCACAATCAAAAAACATGTACTAGTTTTTCAAGGCACTGGCATAGATCTGGAGTGGGTCCCCCGGGCACTGTGATTTGCTGCCCACTGCTCCCTTGAGGGATGGGTTAAATGCTGAGAATGAGTTTTGCTACATGTATGTGACAATAAAAGTACCTTTACCATTAGCCAGTATTTGATTTAATGGTAAATGGGAGAAAGCCTCCAGTCAACACAGTGAGTACAGAGATTGTTTATTTGCAATAAAGATAGCCTATTCATGAATTGATGTCCGCAAGTGATTTGTGTGACATTCAATGTCCCCATTTTCTTAGTCAAAAGAATTTCACATTTTGAGGTAGACTAAACTGAGTTGATGAATTATTTATTTTTACATTTGTTTGACAATGGATCTTTATTTTTGTCTAATTCAAGTTTTATTCCTACTTTTGACATACATACACAAGCTGTTACTGCTCATTGAGTAAGTTTTTAAATTACTGTGTTATGAGTGGTTGTGTATTTTAAGCTGCCTTGATAGCTTTTGTTAATTTCATATTTTTTTCACATGAACAGGGCTGGGTTACAGACCACGCAAAGAGGCAACTGCCTAACGACCACTGACACTGGGGCCTCATGGTCCAGTGTGGCGATTGTTTTTTTTAGTTTTATTAATTGCATTAATAACAAACGCACAATAAAGGCTAAACAGATAAATAGGCCTAAACTTAAGGTGGCTCCTTCATTTTTGCTCAGGTTCCTGTAGGTTCATCCAGTTCCTAAAGTGATCTCATACCTGGTTTGAAAAAATAGTATATTCCTCGATTAAGTTAAGTGATAGGCTATATTATGAACATATGAAAAGATACCCTTCCTCACTGTATAAGATATTTTGCAACTGCATAACGACAGAACTGTAGTTTGTAACACCTAACAGTCTAAAGCACAAACCAACCATAGGCCGTTAATATGATTATCAATAATAATATCAATATATATACAGTCTATGAATCCAATAGAAGTTTCTGTCAGCAATGTAGCGACCAGTCAACACATCCACATGACAAAGGCGCCCCTTTTGGCTACAGATTTTATTGGAAACAATACATCCGTGCTACTGTAAGCATGTCTCAATGAGTTGTGCACAAGGAGAATCTCAATGTAGTGCAAGAAAACCTAAAAATAATTTAACCCAGCTATTTTAGTTAAAACTTCCGCTTCTGCATGTTCGTACCGGTTCGAAAAAACCGAACATGACTTATGGGGAAACGGAAGTGGAACTAGGCTGCTTCTGTCTTTGACCTTTACCCACAATCCACCGGGGGAGACTTAAGGCGCCTTTCGCAGTCCATGCATGTCAACAAGGAGGGGGAGAAGAGGCACGGCTTCAATAAGAAAAATCTAATGCGTGAATATAACAACACGCAGGTTTTGTGGGACGATACGTGTGTCTTCCATTTCTCAGTTTAACGGCCACTACGTTAATTTACTCCGAGATGGCTCCGTTCAGCTTAATGACAGCAAGTGCTAGCTGGTTGGCTAAGTCCTTCAGTGTTCTCTCCTGCACAAGCACTCTGGCAAGGTAGCTAACCTAAAGTTACTTTACAGTGTTAGCTAACGTTAGCTGAAGTTAGGGTCTTGTGGTAGATTACTGTTAGCAAGCTAGTTTTAGCTTGCTCTTTTGGCAGTCCGTATAACGTTACTGTTACTTTTTTATCATTAAAATGACTTAAAGGAAATTGTGGTGTGGAACGGTAAGCATTAGTTAGTATTAGGATGTGGTTAATAAGAGTTAACTACTCCATGACCCTCAGTCAACTAGGTTAACGTTATAGCTAAACGTGCTGTGAGGAGCTTTTAGTGAGTTAATATTAGCATATATATGTATGCCCACGTATGGGTACATTAAATTCAAACTAACGCACGTGTCTTAAGGTTAGGGCTAGAAGTGAAAGAATAATTGTATTCTCTAACATGCAGCAGTTTTACGCCTGTTGCAGTTTAATGCATTCTGGCTTCTTGAGGCCACAACATACAGATGGTCCAGTAAGCACTACTTTACTTGAATAAAACCGATATATCCATGCGCCATTACTGAAAGAAGTTCTGCTTTGTTCTGGGGGATATACATGCTGAATTAAGTAGTTGTTTAAAAAAAGAAGATGAAGGTTTTGGGCTACAATTGCAACTACTTTTTGAGATTATAATATGTTTATTTCAATTGAGTATGCACCACCATAAATCAATAAAGTATTATCTTATCATAATATATTTCTGTGTGTGTGTGTACGTGCATACTGTAGGTGCACCAGTGTCCCCCCACCTGCATACATCAACTCAGTAAAATGGCTGTCCTCTCAGGCTACCGGGCCCCCAAAGAGACCTCTAAACGGATACATGAGATATGTTCTGCAGCAGCAGCCAGTCATGACCAGACACAACCCAGGTAAATCTGCAACACTTGATACTTCTACAGAAGGCATAGCAAGTTATTGATTTCATAAACTTGATGCAAGGGCTTGGCAGTAACAACTTGTGGTACAATAAGCGGTGTAAGTAGGTAAGTAAAGGACTCAAATGCTAAATTTCTGTCATCAATGATCATCATATAACTGTTGCTCACAGAAATCAAATCAGTGGATATCATCAGGAAAATCGCCCAGCAGTGGAGAACTTTGAGCCCTGAACAGAAACAGGTATTTCCGTCCTTTACTTGTTATACAATATAAACTGTATGCCTTTTCAAGTTTTTATAGTGCCTTGAGTTTTTAAATTGTAAAATAAGGCAGTGGTTATAAGTGGCAAATCATCTCTGTGATACTTATTAATTGTAAAAAAAAATGTGGAGATTTATCTTCTTTTTTTTTTCGTTACCCTTGTAGCCTTTTCAGGAAGCTTCTCTACGGGCCAGGGAGCAGTTTAAGGTGGACCTCCAGCGTTACCAGGCCCAGCTGACCCCAGCACAGGTCCAGCAACAAGCCCTGGAGAAGAGGCAGAGGAAGGCCAAGAGGAAGGCCATCCGCAAAAAGAGGGTAAGAGAGATAGTAGATAGAGATAGATGATCATTTATGTGCTCTTTGAAACACATCTTAAGACTTGATATTCAAACTTATCTGTCTGCTGACAGTATTTCGTCCTGTGGCACACCGGCTCCTCACAGTTACATTACGTTACACTGCAGGGTGCACACAACCAGAATGACACATGAACTGGAATAGCCCCAATCAGCAATCTGTGTGCCTTATTACATGTGTCGTCATGTTGGTGAACAACACATGTGCCTCCTCTTTGTGCTCGTGTGTGATCCAGGAGTTGACCAACCTGGGGAAGCCCAAGCGTCCTCGCTCGCCGTTCAACATATTCATGTCGGAGCACTTTGAGGAGGCCAGAGGAACCACCACACAGGTCAGTAACCACAGCACCGTGACTTGACATTTAACGTGATTCCATGTTGACATAGGTATGCTGAAACCAGATTAAATAAATTGACGAATAACGCGTCACCACTAAAATATTACTTGCGATGAATTACAGTATTAAATGTGCCAGTTTCTGCATTAAGAGCTCATATTTTCTTCAACAACACTGTCAAATAAACCATGATTACGATAATGTGCAATAACCTTGCACCACTAAAGAATACGTTGCACTAAGGCAGTTTTATCTCGATTTCTCAAGTAACCAAAACCTGTGATTAGCATATGTGACTTTGCGATCAATGCACTTGCGGACGAAATTTTTGAGCCCTATTTGGAACCGATATGCATTTCTAGTGAAAATTGTCATCTCTAAGTCAAACTTAAGATGTTGAAATGTTACAAACTCCAACACAAAACTTTGTTGAAATGCTTTAAGCAATAATTTAAGAAATTGGAAACATTGAAGATAATACCCAGTCAGATAAGGGTGTGGACGGAACATTAAGTCAGACTCAGTGGGGAGTGAAACCAAAGCAGAGGGACAGACACAGAGCTGTAGCCGAACCAAAATAGCACACTTTTTAAATTAGGTAACTTTATCTGTTATCAGGAAAATAAAACGCCCATGCAGAGGGTCTTAAAGCAGACTGCTGTATAGAGGAACATCCTAAGTTGCTTCTGGAAGTGAAACATCACCTATAATAGAATGTATTCTTTCACCCATCTTTTTGACTGTCACTCACCCTTTAGCATAGCCTGGAAATCCAGACCCATATCCAAAAGATTAAGGGTCTGGCTTTGAGTAATGAAATCACCCATCTTGATCACCGATGTGATTGGTGCAGCTCACCTCTGGCCTTTCTATATCAGTACACCGATGTGATTGGTGCCAGCTCGCCTCTGGACCGCCTATATCAATCACGATGTGATTGGGCAGACCGCTTTGGCCTGGCAATATTTACTACTGGTGTACTTGACAGTTATGGTCCCTTCAGAGGGCTTAAAGCAAGTGCTGTATAGGAAATCTAATTGCTTGGAAGTGAAACATCACCTATAGATGTATTGCTTTCACCCATCTGTCTGACTGGCACCCCCTTAGCATACCTGGAAATCCAGCACCTATCCCAAAGATTAAGGGTCTGGCTCTCTGAGTAATGAATCACCCCTGATCGATGTGATTGGTGCAGCTCACCTCTGGCCTCTATATCAGATACACCGATGTGATTGGTGCAGCTCGCCTCTGGCCCGCCATATCAATACACCGATGTGATTGGTGCAGCTCGTCTTTGGCCGGCCATATTCATGTCACTGACCAGAGTTCCTTGGATTGTAAGATCTGAATCTGATCTGATTCTGATATTAGATACACCGATGTGATTGGTGCAGCTCGCCTCTGGCCCGCCTACATCAGATACACCGATGTGATTGGTGCAGCTCGCCTCTGGCCAGGCCAATCAGATACACCGATGTGATTGGTGCAGCTCGCCTCTGGCCCGGCCTATATCAGATACACCGATGTGATTGGTGCAGCTCGCCTCTGGCCCGCCTATATCAGATACACCGATGTGATTGGTGCAGCTCACCTCTGGCCCGCCTATATCAGATACACCGATGTGATTGGTGCAGCTCGCCTCTGGCCCGCCTATATCAGATATACCGATGTGATTGGTGGCGCTCGCCTATATCAGATATAGCGATGTGATTGAAATTTATTTGTCTTCATCTGCTGATTATTTTTCTTTTCTTCCATTTTTACGTAAGATGATTTTTTGGGGGAGTATTTTTATATTTATTGGATAGTTGCTAGATTATAGGGGCACACTGGAAACATTGACTGTACAATTAGCTGACGTAGCATCTGTGACGTCACCCGTTGGTTTGTGGAGTGCCGTTTTGAAGCCTCACATTTGGCAATACAGCGTCCCCATCTTGTTTGTTTTTTGCAACCAGCAATTTTTGACGACATGGGTGTAGCTGGATTTTTTTTATGGTCGCAATGGCGCTGCGCTAAGCTAAAAGCTAAAGAGGGAAAGACACTCACTAACGGTAGGTAGGTAGCTAGCTAGCTAGCTAGCTTGGTTAGCATTACGCTGAGCAAGACGTTTTTAACCCTCATGTTGTCCTCGGGTCAAATTAGACCCTTTTTCAGTTTTTTTGTCACAAAAAATGGGCCTTCGAAATAAGCGCTGGAAAGGTCAACATTGAAAATGTCATAACTTTGGAAAAAACATCAAAAAAAGCACCCACAACATTGAAAAAGTGACAAAAATGTCCACGTAGACACGCCCTTAAAGCATCCTCTGCTCTATCGTCAATTTTAATATAATGGCGTTTTTACCCTTAATGGTATATGCCCCGTCCTGCTCTTTTCCACTGCAGATTAGTACCGCCTCATGTGTGAGGCGAGCTGTGGCTGGTCATCATAGCAGGAAGCTGCCGTGTCGCAACACACACATACACACGCACACACACACACAGAACCTCAAAGGTGGGTTGCTTTTGATTCCCGGAATGCGACTGTTGCCACAGCCAGAAGACACATTTAGTTTCACAAGAAGCTGGAGGCAGCAAAAAAACAAACAAAACACTGGCTAAATTACTTAAACAAGGCGGGGTTGTTCAGGACACCCCCCGTCTGTCACTAGCAATGATGACTCAGTGATTAGTAACGATTCCCTCTGACCAATCAGCAGTCTGCAGCTTTTCACGTCACCTTTTGGTATCGCCTCAGCTCGCTTGGAACCTTGACTGAGGTGGTACTTAAAAAGTACCTAGCAAGTACCAGGGACTTTTTTTGTAATGGAAAACCCCAAAAGTCAAGTTGAGGAGGTGGGAAAACGCCATAAATGGAACCCATCCATCTTCGTCCGCTTATCGGGTATTGGGTCGCGGGGGCAGCAGCTCCAGCAGGGGACCCCAAACTTCCCTTTCCCGAGCCAACAAATGGGACCATAGTTTACAAAATGTACATCAAGCTTGAAAAAAAAAAGACATGAAACTAGCGATTGAAAATGTTTACTGATGTATGAGAAGTACCACGTATAACCAAGTGAGAAGTACGATCATTTTTCCATTGACTATAGAAACAGGCTTCTTTTTGCAACCAGTGGAGTCGCCCCCTGCTGGAGGTTAGACAGAATAGAGGTTAAGGCATGGGCTTCACGTTTTTAATGGATACGTGTGATTATATGCTTGTATCGCAAAATTCCCATGGCTTGTCATAGTCATTGATATAATGTGTCTGCCAACTTTCATTTAGGCAAAGATGAAGTCGCTGATGGAGGACTGGAGGAAACTGTTCAGTCATCAGAAGCAGGTTGGCCAAACAATCATTGCATATTCTCTATTGTTATAGGTATTAGGCTTTCATGCCGCTGCACATGAGAAGAATAAATTCAGTGTTGTGCGCAGTATTCAGATCATCTATTAATTCTACATCTCAGGTCTACACCCAGCTGGCCGAGGACGACAAAATTCGCTATAAGAACGAGATGAAGTCGTGGGAAGACCACATGATGGAGATTGGACGAGAAGACCTGATCCGAGAGCAGACCCTGTCTACCAAGAAAAAACCTGCAGCCAAAACTGTAGCGGCCAAGAAAGTAGTGAAGAAGGTTAAAGCTAAAGCAGTGAAGAAGGCCACTGCCACAGGGAAGTCAAAAACAACTGGGAAGGCAACAAAAAGTAGCTCTGTGAAAACGGTCAGGACTACCAAGAAGACATAAGATGTGATTATCTTCACATTTAGAGTAGAGGGAAGAAAAAGAGGGTTCATGATAACTGAAAACACAAGTTCTGATGACCCAGGGCTGTGCTCTGCTTGTTTTTTCCCCTCAAACTTAAAAGTCACGGTTGTCTTTCTTCTTAGATTCAACAGGGCAAATCTTTTTACAGCATTCAGACAGATCGAGATAATTTCACATTAACCTTATTATCACCTTTGTTCTGTGAAAACTACACCAAATAATACATTTTACAAGGAACAATGTGATCTTATTGTCGCTTTCTACAAACACACACCCTGGCTTTGATTGGTTGGTCGAATCCATCTAAATGATGTAAAGGGGGATTGTTCCGAGCTAAGAAAGTGAGTTAGTTGATGAAATGTAATGTTTTCAGAAGCTTAGACATTTGATTTGTGTTAAAGTGATAATAGGAGGCACAGAGACTGAGGGTAAAAGGTTTCATTGCCCCGAGTGTGACCACAATTTGTTTAAGGGGAAAATAAGGGTTACCGTTGTCCCCAAAATCTAGAATGACAGCCGTCTTATCCTTAACAAAGTGTATGCCACCCCCTGGTGCAGCTTGTTGGCACCACTTCCTCTAAAAACCAGACAGTTTCCTGGTTCCCATGAATGCAACTTGACTGAATTTGTTGATTCATTGCTGTTGTTGACTTAGCAAAACATTGTACAGTCGCAGCCTCAAACTGTGAAATACTGCTTTTTGTCATTTATGGCAAAAGTAACATTATTGACTGACATTTTGTTTTTTTTGTAAACACCAAAAGTTCCAAATTATGCATTGTTCCAGTTGATCTTTATAAGAGATGCTTTTTGTTCTGTTAACTGCTGTAAAAAAAAGAGCTGTTGATAATAAAATAAGCTTTTTCTCCCACAGCACCGTCATCCAAATGGTTATGTTTTGGTGGCATAAAGGACCTTTCCACCCTCAGATGCCAACTGCAAAATACTAGTTTGTTCTGATTTCACCGTATGAATTTAATCATAAGCAGCTCCGTTTATGTGGAAATTCAGCCAATATCTATTAATAATTCTAAAATCCAGATTCTTCATGTTTGTAATGAAAAACCCTGTTAATTACAAAATTAACTTACATTTCAGTATGGACAGTTTTTTTTGCTTGTAGAATTGTATTTAGTGCTACCATTTTCTGACCGCTTTACCGATGGCATGTTTTCTTTGTATTGTGTATTTACTGAATAAAAATGTGCATACACCTTTCTACAAAATGACCTTTTATGGTGCCTAAACATTAGAAAACAAGTATGTTAAAAAGAACACAGTACAAACACAGGGCCCATTCTCTGTACTATGGGAGCCTTAAAGGCGAAACATGCTCATTTTCAGCTTCATAATACTATTTTGAGTTTCTACTAGAACATGTTGACATGCAGAAATGTTCCATAATGTGTGATTGTACCTGTCTGAAACACTCCGTTTCAGCCATGTCTCTTTAAGAGCTGTGGAAATAAATATAACGAGTTAACAAAAATTTGGGCAAAATAGATAAAGAAAAGGGTCTGTTCAATAGCAAGTTCAGTTTCAGAGCCCTTCCAGATGGTTCTCTTGGCAAGAAGTTATGGAACGCCCTCGTAGCTCTCCTGGTCCTTAACACAGTGGCCCGGGTTTGAGGCCGACCCGCGGCCCTCTGCTGCATGTCATTCCCCTTAATGTGAATTTACTTACCACCGGACAATGTCAAGTTTTAACTTTTTCTTACGTTTTTGTCCCTTTTTTCAACACTTGACACTTTTTTTCAATGTTTGTCTCTACACTACGTAACACTAACTTATTAACTATAGTTTTACAGTTATTTTTGGAATTTATGGTCAATAAACCTCATTTATAGTACAATATACCTAATGTTTGTGTTAGAAAAGCAGAAATTAGGAATTATTTAGGCTAAAATTAAAGGAAAGTATGTTGATGGGTAATTACAGACTGGAATACGTCAACTTTTAGTCAATACTATTTCAAAACCACTTCAATGTTTTCAAATTCTATCAAATTGAATAAGACCCCCCAAAATGAATGAAAGTGGAGATTTGTACTTGCCAAATCAAATAATCAATCATGTTATTTTGAGTATTACAATTGGGTAATTAAAAAGAACATTAATAGGGAAAACAGGTCAATTTGACTCAAGGACAGTATGAGGGTTAAATACCACTTGAGCATTAAAAACTTGAAAAAATCCCTTTTAAAGTACATGTCGAACAGATCATGCGGTTAACTGCGATTACATATTTCAATTAATCAATTGACTGCTCTAGTTTTTACGTGATTTAGCCAGTCATTATCTTCTGCAGCGAGCTCATTTGCACCTGAGAATCACATTTTTTTATTTCTCCAGTGCATTCAACACCATCCAGCCACTGCTACTTGGTGAGAAGCTGCGGGTGAAGGTGCATCCATAGTCTCCTGGATCACTGACTACCTGACAGACAGACCACAGTTTGTCCGCCTGGACCGTGTTCTGTCTAATGTGGTGGTGAGTGGTACGGGGGCCCCACAGGGGACTGTGCTGTCTCCTTTTCTGTTCACCTTATACACCACAGACTTCCAGGACAACTCAGAGTCATTTCACCTACAGAAGTTTTCTGATGACTCTACAGTTGGTGGATGTATAAGGGATGGACAGGAGGGAGAGTACAGGGCACTGGTGGATGACTTTGTGGAGTGGTCTGGTAAGAATCACCTGCTGCTGAACGTGGATACGACCAGAGAGATGGTGATTGACTTCAGGAGGAAGGGAACGGCTCCGCAGACCCTTTGCATCCTGGGAAGTGACGTGGACATGGTGGAGGAGTACAGATACCTGGGTGTCAACCTCAACAGCAGGCTGAACTGGAAGGTCAACAGCACTGCTGTTTACAAGAAGGGGATGAGCAGACTCTATTTCCTGAGGAAGCTGAGATCCTTCAAGTGTGCGCAGGATGTTGGAGACTGTTTCACTCAGTCTGTTGTGGCCAGCGCCGAACCAACTGATCAGGAAGGCTGGCTCCATGATCGGCCGCAAACTGGACACTTTTGAAGCTGTGGTGGAGAGGAGGTCACTGAACAAACTGTTATCTATCATGGATCACCCTGACCACCCTCTCAACCCCCCATTGGTCCAACAGAGGAGCAGCTTCTCTAAGAGGCTCCGACAGTTTAAATGCTGCACGGACCGCTACAGGAAACCATTCCTACCACAGGCAATAACACTTTTTAACATGTCATCTCTGGGTGCTAGATGAGACTTTTGGACACCATAATACTGCACTAATGCAACCTGGACATTTGGTTTATTTACTTTTACATTTTAGCATATTATTTAAGCAGTTGCACATTTTTGTTCCCCCATCCTGTACATATTCAAATATTTGTTCTTTTTACTTTATTTGTATTATTATTTCATGTATATTGTATGTATGTATATTTTTCCTAGTATTTCATTTATATTTATATTTTGTGCTTTGTGACTGATTTTGCTGCTGTAACACAGGAATTTCCCATTTTTCTTGGGATCAATAAACATCTATCTATCTATCTATCTATCTATCATCTATCTAATGCGAGGAAAACATTTGACCAAAACTCATTTTAATTCAACCTGTATGTATGTCTATGTAAGCAACACATGCTGTGCACACACTCAGAAAACATTTCCACCTGGTATTACATTTCGCCCTAAAGAATCCAATCCCATATGGACATACAAGACCCCATCTTGGTTCTGGGTAATATACTGTCACTGTCCTGGGCCACATTGAGGACCGCCCACTCAAATGTACACGGCACTACTTACTCATTCAAAGTATTTCCATGTCCCAGAACCACTGCGAGTAACTTGTGTGTTTTGGATGTTATCGTCATTCACAGAAATTCAGTTAGAAGCAAGAAACTGAACACACAGCCGTTAGCCTGATAGCGCTAACTCACCCAATGTTAGACCAAGGAGAGAAAGCTTCTGGGGGGAGTGTTTGGCTCGAGGTCATGGTGCAAAGGACCCTAGGGTGAAATTACCCCAAACCATCCCTTTAAATTCTGTACAGAAAAGGTGCAGTCTTGTGCATTTTCAACTAATGTAAACAAAAATGTAGCCATAGTGTACAGTACATCAGAAAATACCTAGAGTACAATTTTATATTGACAACACGACTAAGCTTTTTGACAAAACTAAGCATCCAACATTCTTATGGCTCTGACATGTCCTTTGACATAAAGCTTTACCTTTAAGGTAGGGATTTTGATGAAGTTACAGGCTTTTGCCGGTCATCCAATTGTGTGGTGCTCTTTGCAATAATTGCATTGAGTAATTTATTTACTGGTTTGAAAATGTTAACAATGATTCGAGAAATGTACGAAAAGTGACTGAGAAAAACTGTAAATGGATATTTTGTGCTTTGATTTCTGTTGCAGTGCCACTGTGTGGATAAATGGAGTATTGCAGTGTATTCCCAAATATTTCTGAATAACAAATCACAATTTAAAGTCATACTGAGGTATAAAGTTACCTCAGTATCACCAAAACCAGCCATTTTGCATATTCTAACAGATACATACTCGCTGTTTAACAAACAGAAAAATCAAACCTGAACCTGAATTGAATCAAGGTGTCAATAGTTTTATCAGCTGACTACAAACAGACTGTAAACTGTCTGGACTTTGTTAGAAAGTCAGCACCTTAAGATTTAATTTTAGGATGTGTGATCCTGCTTGTTTTCATGTGACATGTCTAAACACATGAAGTCAACCTGTGGAGTTTCACCCTCAGAAATCATAAACACGGACCCTTCATTTTAATTCTGTACATTATTTGGAATATTTCATTAATAATATCTGTTCCTAAATGATGAACTTCCAGGATATATGCTTGTTAGTGCTGAACAACTTTCAGATGCAAACATGTTATTGATCTCCTCCCCTGTCCACTGCAGGGCCAATGGCTCTGTGGCAAACACTGACTGATACACAGTTTTTTCTTTTTCAAAGTGGACCCTATTTTTCCATGCATTTGTGTCTAAGTGATTAAAGTGAACACAAATCTTTGAAATTGGTCCTGCATTAAGTGAGAATGCTGTGACCGGGCTGCGATGTAACCATGGGGCAAATGTGCATCGTCAATTTCAGCAGTGTTTATTAACATCATCCTAGGTAAAGGTTTATAATGGCACTAATTGTATAATAACAATTTTTATTTGTAAAAAATAAATAAATAAAAAGCTGCTTTACAGATAAACAATGATAAACATTCAGAATTAAAATAAAGAAGGTATAAAAAATGATAAAACAGACAGATAAAAATCTACAATGCATGTAACATAAAGAGATATCAGTATAAAAGCGCTCTCTGTTCCACAATTGGTTGAGAACACAGTGAATTGCAATGCCTTAGGTCTTTCTCTTAAAATCAAGAGCGCCGTCTAGTGGGCTCAGAAAATAAAGACACTGGTTCATGAAGCTTCGTTTGGCCATCACTACTTTCCACTGCCTCAATATAGCAATACGCCAACAATGCACCTGAACACACCTCCCTGTAAGACCAGCACGCCCACGGGCGCAGGTGCTTCTGTGATTTAAACGACGTGGGCTATGGCGAAAGCTCTGCGTGGAGCCGCCGCAGAACCATAAATCACGCTTCAAGCCTCTAAGCTCACAACCGTGCTCACTGCTCTGCTGTTGTATGTAGAACAAAAGGAGCGTTCTCCTTACTGTCAGAAGTCGCCCCTCTGTAAAAGGGTAGTCAGTGCTCAGGCAACATGTGCAACGGAGTCCTTGAGGATCAGTAGTTTGAGTCTGACGCCATGTACAGTAGTACATCACAAGTTGTATCCTTTCCAAAAAAAAAAAAAAACACGTCTCCTCTGGCGGTGTCTTCACATCTGATCCTGTAGCACCGATGATGTTTCTCTATTTATTTCAGATTGCTCTCTCTTTTTTTTTTTTTTTTTTTTTAAATACACAAGTTTTTTAATTTCTTTTTCTTTTTTTTAAATACTTTTATGATAGGGTCTGTGCAATATTTTCAGTGGCAATACTGTATTGATACACAGGCGCCAAGTATGGATCTTTGGATCTGGATGTGTAGGTCAGTTCGACAATCCCATTTTGCAGCAGTACCATTGAAGTGATATGACCAAACAGAGAAATGTATCTTTTTGGATAAAACAGATGTTGACAAAGTTTCCTTCTGGGACATCATTTGAAACTGGGAAAAATTAGAAGCTGGAAAAAAGGTTATAAATTGCAGTATATCGCAGACTATTGAAATATGTTTAAAATCGCAATAATATCGTATCATGGCATAAGTATCATGATGATATCGTATCGGGAGGCGTCTGGTGATTCACACCCCAAGTTCAAAATTTACAAAATTAAACCATAGTAAAAAAATGATCAAAGAACACTGGTTACTGAGGGTAACCTACATAGCTGCCTTAAAACCTCTGAGGAGAGGTATGGAGAATATACAAACCTGTCATTTCCTCCACAGTGATCAGTTGCTGTGCTAACAAAACATCGGATCAGGAATCCCACACAAATCAAACAAATCTGAACTTCTTTCAAATGGTCTGGGACTCTCAGCTGTGTTGGGTTTCTGTGCAGGGGATGATCAGGGTCCTTGTCCCTGCTGCGTGGCAGCTTGTCTCAGTAAAGCCTGGAAGTCAGGAGATAAGACCAGTTTGTGGTGGACGTTCCCTAACACCATCATGTCTCCACTTCGGCCATCGGACAGACGCACCGACACCAGTTGCTGCAGAAGGAAGAAGGATAGATGGCTTCTCTATTAATAGTGTCAGAGTGGCTTTGTTTTTCTAATCACATATTATCGGCAGACATAACCTGGTACTGCAATAGTTAAGTGTTTTAAAGTTTTAAGGAGGAATAAAAAAATGTGGCAATAAATTATACTGTATGTTAAAATTATTAACGTCTGGTATATTATTCACTTAATTTTTGGAAATATTTTTTTCCCAACGAAACATTACTTCACTTTTCAAAATGATGTTACAAATTTTAAAATTAAAATGTACTGTATATTCTTATTAATAGGGCCACACGGAATCAATAAATGCAGGATTTGGCAGATTTTCTGCAGTTTTATGCAGTAAAAAAACAATAAACAAAAAAAGTGCTCAGAATGTTGAATGTGTTATTTTCACACTAGGCAGGAAATGGTCTGCTATACTATGCTGATTTTCATTCTGGATCAGCGCTGAAAACTGTAAAAAAAATCTTGTGATATATTTGACGCACTTGGTTCAGGATTTAGATATAATCAATTGCTAACTGCAGTCGCTTTCACATCAGTTACAACAAAGAGTAAAAAATAGGGTTACTTATATGCTGTCCTCCTACAAAATATTCCAATTAGCTTCAACTTAAAAAGATGAATCTGTTGCAGATAATTGTAAACTTTATTTTTTGGAGATTATGATTTATCGGAAATTCCTTACAGTTTTCAACTCTACTGGAAAGATATGTTGACAGGTTGATTTTTTTGTTGTGTGTCTGATAACGGGGCTGTAAATTAAATTAATTCTAACTAAAATGCTTGTTAACATTAGTAATTAAACCTAAACAGCTAATGTAAGTTCAAACCTTCTGTGAGCTTACCCTGTACTATACGGGGATTTCTCTACTGTGTGACAGTTAGTCGCGTGGTTGTGACACAATCGTTAGCCTATTTTTATAAAGATGTCTGCTATGAAGCCATAACGTGAGATAAAAGGTAATGGAGCCTTTTATACATTGTTGTGTTTCTTTAGAAATAAACAGTGGACAAATAGAGTCTTTAAACGCTTCAGATATAAAGTTATTTGCTTTCAAAGTGGCGCCAAAATGAATGGCGGTCAATGGAATGCTAAAAGCAGGTGATGGCTTGGTAGCATCAAAATGGCTCTACACTTACCCCCTTGGTCTCGTCGCGAATCTTTGGTCTGGGCTTAAAGTCACAGATGTTCTCATAATAAGTGATGCTATGTATACTATTATATGACAAACACACACACACACTTCCTGCAATTACCTGCAGGAAGGAGAAGGCAGCGCCCTCAGAGACGTCCATGACAACGTGACCCAGCTTCAGCTCCACTTTTCCTGACTTCCTGATCTGCAGTTTACCCAAAAATCCTTCTGGGAGTTGGGAAAGCACCGGGCAGCCCTCCTTCACCGCAGCCTCCTGAGGACAGGCAGAGATACACAATCTGGTAAGAAGTGGCTGAGACTAGCATATTTGATTAAAAAGATCAACAGTACTCTTCTCTGCTAACAGGCCTATCAAAACATTTTGGATTTAAATGGCTCTGTTCTGGCACACTGTGAAAACCTTTTCACTAGTGCCGTCTTACCTTTTCTGCATCAGTTAGGTATTTTGGTGAATGGCTAGTGGTTAGTGAAAGGAGATGAGAGTACAGCTGGGAATCCAGCAGGACAATGCAGTTTAGTGTCAAATAACACCAACAAAATCCCATCCTCCATTGTATTAAAGCGGCCATATTATGCTCAGTTTCAGGTTCATAAATGTATTTTGAGGTTTTGGGCTTTTTCACTTTGTAAACCTATAACATGCACAAAAAAGATTTATAACACCCTCAACCCTGTTATGCACAATCAAGTTATAGACATACTTTTTTTTTTCGAGACATGGATCAGGATATGTATGCTGCAGAGATGTCACCTTAATGTATAAATTGATATGAGTAAAGTAAATTAAATTCAATCTCACAGAAATGCATTGATCTCACACAGAACAATATATGTAAGACTTTGCAAATGAGAATCTACACATTGTTTATTACATGTACAATGTTATATCATTATTTTAGCTTGTTTGTTCCACTTTTGTTTATGTAGCAGTGACAGTTAGAAAAGTTGCACCAGATAAATAAAAACAGTTCAGTTGTGGACTTGTGAATTGCTGGGTCCTTGTAAATTATAGAGTGTGGTCTATACCTACTCTATCTGTAAAGTGTCTTGAGATAACTCTAGTAATGATTTGATACTGTAAATACAATTTTATTGGAATAATTAATTAAGTCGAAAAGACAAAGAAGCCCTCTTTTGCAATGCCATTGTTTTTGCTCAAAGAAGGAAATGTGTTTATTCCGTTAGCTCACTTGTGCTAGATGGGAAGGCCTCTTGTCTTCAGCCTTGCCTTCCTTCTTGGCAGATTTCTCTGCTGTAGATCCTTGAGGGGGGTCGACCTTCTGTCCAGACGCTCGGCCTGGCATACTGTCAGGTAACTGCATGAAGAAGAGCTCCTCTCTGCCCGACAGGCTGATATCCTGCAGCAGTTCTACCAAAGATGGCGGCTCTGATTTGGGCAGCTCTGTTCTGCTGTGGCCTGCTCTGCTCTGAGCCCTACAGGACGGAGGTTTGAACAGAGGAGGGTTCTCTGCACCTGCCAACATGACGACCACAAACACTTCAACACATGAACGGGCTGCAACCGATTACTTACTCGGACGTGGCAGTACAGGCAGGAATGGAAGTCATTTTTTTAGTTGATGTTCCATACACTTTCCATTCACACATGTCCACAATGTTAATACCTTAACGTTAGCTCTTTGTTTACTGGCGTGTAATGTGACACTGTTAGCAGTAGTAGTCAGAGGTGGTTTTTCTCACATGTTGTGGTGTGTTGTCAGTGTCCGACTCTTATTGAAGCTACTGGACTGACACAGAGGCAGCTGGATGGGTTTCAGCTTGTCATCATTCCTCAGACCGGGATCATCTATGAACTGAAGGTGCAACATATAACATTAGTTATGACCAATGATGAGATGGGTGATTGTTATTACTGCAAATTATAATTCGTTTTTTTATTTTATTTTGGATCCTCATTGCAACATCAACTGGCGCAATATATATATTGCGAAAGGCTGCAACATATCGCGATAGACACAAGAAAATATCAGTGTAAAACACATTCATTTTTGTTCAATAAAAGAATGTTAGAAATTATTCCTCTGTTTTAATTCAACAAGCAGTTTGTTGTACTTTACAAGAATACGAAAAGCAGCAGAAATGTAGAACTGTTTATTTATCGCAAGTAATATTGTTATCGCGATATTCAACAACGCATATCGCATAGTTTCCTTATATTGTGCAGTGCTAATTAAAACTCACTGACTCACCAGTGGGAGTTATTACAGTCTAATGCTGCGCAGCTACACGTTGTGCAAAACCACAGGACTTTATTGTTCCCAATTCTAGTATATGAATAGCTGAGATTGTATTCCTGGAAAACAGCAGCTTTCTGCTTGTAGATGAGACAGAAAACAGCCACATTAAACTCTTTAAAAAAACAACTGTCCACATCTCCTCTGTCCTCCAGGTCTAGAGACATTATTGTATCAGTTGTGTGATGGTACATCAGAGTGCCGTGATGCACAGTTAATTAGAAATAAGACCAGTCCTTCTAGAAAAGTATTCTTAAATAAAAGACTGAGAAAAAGATGTTAAAGTCAATATTCTGATATTAAAAATGGATCAAATGACTATCTCTGATGTGAAAGTTTGTCACTTGTAGCCAAATATTTTTCTTAGGAGTTGGTAGACAACAGACCAGAGCTACAAGGAGGGTTAATAGAAGGGTTAATTGGACTTGGAATGATAGGGTCCTTGCTGAACTGCAGCAGAGGATTTAGTAACACAAAGAGGGAATTTTGAAAAAATGACTAGTCTTGCTTTTTGCAGACCCTCCTCCAAAGCGTTCTGAAGGAGGGTCTGGCTACTCCACACAGCATTCGGGAATGGGAGGAAAGCGTGCTATGGTTTATTAGCATTTCTTTAAACCCACCACAATCGTCATGGCCAAATGGTGCAAAACTCCACAAAGAGCCGCTGCAAAATAGTCGTACGAGAAAAAACTCCGATTGGACAGATAGTCTAGCTAGCTGTCTGGATTTACTCTGCACAGATCTGAGGAGCAGTAAACCAAAGTCCTCAGAAATCCACCGAATTTAAAATTCCAAGCATAAGGAAACAGAAAATTCATGCATCAGGCGGAATTTCCTGCAGCACCGGATAAGTGCCAGAAATGAAATGCGAAGGATAAAGGCTACAAAAAGACTAACAGTGAAATACCTACTTGATTTGCCTAAATCAGACTGGATGCTATGAGCTGCATACAAACTTCAGTAAATATTACAGAAAGAAAAATGATTATATGGACACCTGGCTGTTGTTTTAAGACAGCCTTGCACATGTGTGAATGTATCCTTTTAAAGTACAGCAGCTAGCAGGAGATACTTACATCATCCCTCTGTAGTTTACCGAGTATCTCATCTTCATCGTCCTCCGAGTCTTTCTTTTCTTTTTTCACCAGTTTACACACAGGAGAGGTAGTGGAGTCATGCAGATCTATAGCACCACGCAAGCCTGAACAGAGAGATGGATTGTGAAGGATGCTCAAATTCCACTGAAAATGAAAGGAGAAAGGAAGAAGTTGTGTACCTGTTTTGCGTACGGTGTCGGCAGGACCCTGCTCAAAGATGGAGTGAGACTGGATAGTCTGATGCCTCTCTCTCCTCCTCCCTCTGTTCTCTCGCCTCCTCTCATCCCTCTCTCTTCTCTCCTTTTTTGGAGTCACACGGATCTCATCCTTTAACCTGGGAGAGAATTGAATATGATATTTATAATCCCTATACACTACATACGAACAGCACACATTAATAAATAGGAGACTGGAATTATCTGATTAATGGCCACTCACTCTTCTTTGCTTTTCCTCACAGCGTGGACATTTGGCTCAAAAGTTTTCTTCGGAAAAAAGAGAACACAAATAAATACAAAACATTGTTAATACCAAGTATTTCTTCATTGGGATTTAAAACAAAGGTGATGCAAATACATGGAATATTTAATATGCTATACATTTTTTTCTAGCTGCCAAATTCAATATGACTTGAAAATATGGCACGAAAATTTCACTTTATGAGTTTTTTTAACATTAACCCCAGCCTGCCTATGGTCCCCCAGTGGCTAGAAAGGGTGCTAGGTGTAAACCGAGCCCTGGGTATCCTGCTCTGCCTTTGAGAAAATGAAAGCTCAGATGGGCCCATCTGGAATCTTGTTCTTTATGAGGTCAGAAGGGGCAAGGTTACCTCCCCTTTCTCTGCTTTGCCCGCCCAGAGAATTTGGCCCACCCATGAGAGAGAGACATCACAACTTTCAAACAAGCAAAGTGGCAGTTGGTCAAGGCCGCACCCCCAGCCTCCCCCTCCATTAGCACCTACATTAAAGCAGCCATCAGACCAAATTGGTTTATAAACTCAAACCCTGACCTTCCTATGAAAGAAGGAAATGTGTTATATCACCGTGTAAACAGTTTAACAATATCATTTTAATTAGAGATAGACCAATTATCGTTTTTTTTTGGATTATCTGTATCTGCATTTTATTTGCCTGATAACAGACTTTGCTTTATTAATCCTTTTGGGATGACTTCCGCAAGGACATTGAAATTTCCAGCATCCGCTTTTAGCGAGAAGAATACAGTATAGAGAGAAAAAGAGGAAGACAGCATAAATATATCAGTAATAACAGTAGTAATATTAATAATAACAATAAAATAAAAAGGGTGGCTGTAATAAAGACATTTACCAGAAATTATCATAAAGTGTCAGTGTTGAGTCAAGTGTTAAAGTGTCTAGGTATTTATGTGAGTCCAGGTGTGTGTGAGTATGTACTGTCCTCTCTGCCCTATTTCCTCCTCCCCCAAGTGAAGAGTTGTACAGTCTGATGGCATGTAGTCCTTGAGTCTGCTGGTCCTACACTTGGGAAGGAGCAGCCTAAATAAAATAAATAAAATAGATAAATATAATAGATATAAAGTAAAATTTAGTTAATTAATTAACATGTGTGCTACTTTGGTTCAGCAACAGCTTGATATCTGTCCCTCTGCTTCAGTTACACTTACCAGTGAGTTACTGTCCCGTCCACAACACTATCTGACTCTCTTTTACTATGTATAATGTTGAAAAATAATTGCATTTAAAAAAAGTTTTGTGTTGTAGTTTGTAATATTCCAAAATTCTAATATTGATTTACATTTTTTTTAAATTTTAATTTTCACTGTAAATACACATCGGTTCCAAATATCGGTTTTAATAAGAATAAATAATTGATAATGGTATCGGCCTTAAAAAAAAACACAGTATCGGTCGTTTCCTAGTATTTTATTTTGTAGGCCCTGATAGATAGATAGATTTTTATTGATCCCCAAAAAATGGGAAATTCCAGTGTTGCAGCAGCAAAATCTTAAGACATTGCTTTCACCTTAAGAGTTTTTACCCAACAATTACTTTATATTGTTGTCTTTATTATCTTTATCTTAATATGTTGTATTTATCCTTATTGTGAGAAGAAAAAAAATGACACATTTCTGTTGCTCAACTGTCCTACTATAGTGATATCATTGAAGCCATTTGAAGTAACTGTGAAACAGGTTAATTAACATGCCTGACAACAGACTTACTAAACAAATGATGGTGCAAAAACTAACCAAAAACTAACCTTGAGCAGTAAGGAAGCTTTCAAAGTTTTTTTTGTTATCCTATATTGCAGTGTAGAGCGTATGGGAATCCTCTGACGCAACATTAAATTAATACTGTAGACATGTTTGAATTAATTGGATTCTCTATTGTAGGCAATTGTTAATTGTAATTTGAAGTTAACAGTTTTTGTTGCCCAGTCTATTAATAATTTGATATCATCATTTATTGGTGTGTGCCATACAGTAGGCATACCTTTGATTTTTTGAAGACTCCCCCCAGTGTCATGTCCCTGGTTCTGAGGGACGTCAGCCTTCCAGGTGCAGTAGGGGAGGACACACTCCTGACCCGCCCTGTGAGTCCTCTGCCCGCGGTTAAACTCAGCCCGGTCCCGCTGCTGAGGCTGGAGGAGCCGGGGACACTTGCTGTATCCCCAGAGTCGGTCATTTTGTGTTTCTTTTGTGTCCCCCTTTTAATAGGTTATTCTATTTATTTAGTAGCTAAGCTAGCTAGCTGTAGCTAGGCAAGGGATTTAACAGAATAAAACATCCTGTTTTTACTGTGCACACAATCAGTGACGTCAGCTTTGGACCTATTGCGCTTCTATTTTGAAAGTAAAGCCGTGTCAGCGGAGTGATTTTACTGTAACGTTATTTCTGAATCTGTCCGTTATCTTTCTCCCTGTCCAACAAAAATATTTCGAGACAGTTGGTTAACACACGCAGTCTAGACTGCACTGGTCTATATAACGTAACATCAGACAACTTGACAACAACTTATTACCCTCCATTTTGTTCGCACTAGCTGTATCAAAACAGACTGCGCCAGAACGCAAAACAACACTCCCAAGACAAATGTGATGTGTTTGGGCAAACCGATACCCTTGGTTATTATAAGTAAGTCTAACGTTAGGTAGCTATATTCGCTCTCGCTGCAGTGCACAGCGACGTTATCCTTCCAGAAGGCTGCATATAAATAGAGTTCATCTCTGACACATCTTCTTGGTCGTAACCCAGCGGAGTATCCTGGCGGTTGTTGCACAAAAACACAGGTGCTGAGTAGAAACGTTAAAAATGTTCAACCGGCGACGTTATTCTACCATATCCGTTTTGCTACCTGTTTAATGTGTCCCGTTTAAAACGATATAGGAGGTTCATTTCCTTCCGTAGCAACTGCACTGCTATTGTTTTCCTTAAATGTACTACACTAGTAGAACCACAAGATGGCGGCGTTGGTCCGCTGTGTGAGTGTGTGTGAGCGATGAATGGGTTGAACAAATCCTCAGCTCTTAAATACCTTTTTGTCAAAGTGGCGGTGGAACTTCGTACTAAGACTCAAGTAGTAATTTTAAGGTACGTGTGGGCTCATTTTACTTGAATATTTCTCCTACTCTACATTTCAGGAGGCAATCTCCTCTACACCGTTTATTGCACAGCTGGAGTTCTAGTTTTTTCAAATTAATGTTTAAAAAAGTGCTATTTAAAACTATTAGCAAGCTAGTACTACTGCACTACTACGCAACAATCTATAAAATGGAGTTAACAGAGGAGTTAATCGCCCAGTTTAAAGGCCTTTACACATATGCAGTGATACAAATAAATGTCACGAAACTGCAAATAATTTGGATCTTTTTAGGCAATCTTTAACGTGCCTGTCAGTCAAGTTAATTGCAATGTATTTTTTTCAAATAAATGATTAATGTTCTACAAAAAATTAAAAAAAAGAGTCAACATCAAGCGTTGATGACCTTGTGCTACTTTTACTTAATAAAAAGAAGAAGAAAAAAACATGGGTAAAAAAAGGAAATCCACAACAATCTCCACTGTCCCTCTATTTAGGATTCTATCTTGCGCTACATTGTTAATAAAGACCAAAACTCTTCTTCGACCAAATACACTAACTCTGGGCTTTTTATAATGAAAACTGACAATTATGGAAGGCTATAACGAGATAAGTGTGGCTGTTATAGTGTTGCAGGTGACCAATCATAAGTGGGCCAGTGCCTCATTGGGATTACGCCCCCAAATTGTCAACAGAAATAAACTTCTCGAGCAGAGTTACCTGTGAGAGTGTGCGCCCTCAAGGGCTAGCCAAGCAGACACTATCTAGCCAAGGTTGCTGCTCTATGCGCTTAATACTCAGTTTTATACAAGTCTTTTTTTAACATGAAAAATCCAATTTACTAGCGGAGGGCAATTGTATCCCGGGGGGGCTGGTGCCACCCTGTGCCCCCCTTCTAGCTCCGCCCCTGAACCACCTTCAAGACGATGGAAGGCGTATTTTGTACTGTTTTATACAGTATGTGATGTACTGTTTTAATGTACTGCTTGTCTGCAATATATTTTGTACTGCACTGAATTGTTCCTGCCTAGGGGCTATGCAAATTAGCTATACTGGTACAGTACTCGTTGAAAATGTGCCTGTTTGGAACTGGCCTATGGCTTTTATGGAACTTTTGCTGTCTCCTGCAACTTCATTGCAACAAACATACAAAAAACATTGCAACTTTTATTGCATTTTTTTTACAAAATCTTCCGCAACATCAGGCATTTTGGGCCGTGACAATTAAAAAAAAAATCCACAAAATCCGGGTACTGAGTGGTGGTTAATCATTAACGACTGGTAATGATGATGAAGGGTGGAGGCTGCCTTCACCCTATCCTTAGCCATCTTATCCAAGTTAGGGGTGTCAACATCTGTCAAAAGACATGAGCAGCAGCCTGTTTCTGGTGGACCTAGTGAAAAGTGGCTGCAGCTCAGAGTCCCAGCATCACTGAGGATTTAGACATTGCTGTAACTGAAAATTGAATTGGTTACACTTTATTTAGACTTTCTCCAATTGAATCATTTATATCTGGCCAATACAACCCTCAATGTCCAAAAGAAGACCTTAATGTTCCTCTCTTCTTACTGCAGTAGTATGACAGACATTACTTTAGACATTACAATAATTTATGGTCTTTTCTTTGTTTATTTGACAAATGTTCTTATTGTTGTTATTATTTTTATTGGTATTTTGTTGATTTTGTTGTCTTTATACTGTCTTTTTATCTATTTTTTATTTCTTTGTTCTTGCTAAAAACTGCTGCTGGAACTTTCAATTTCCTGCGGGAGTCATCCCAAAGGATCAATAAAGAGAAGTCTAAGTCTAAGTCTAAGTCTAAGTCTACTCTGTAGCAATTATGAGACGCTATGGTGCAATTTTAGATAGACGTCTAATGAATGTTTGTACTCATTTTGGGACTTTGGTCAGCCCTTGTCTACTGATAAACATATGTTTTATACCTTTATTAGTGTAATGCAGTGATATTATAGGTGTTAGGGTGGGATGACAATTCAGAAACCAAGTTCAGACAGAACACAGAGCCAAGAGTGTGAATATTAACAAGGTTCATTTTCAAAAATGTACGTGTAAGGAAAGGGGCAGAGTCCAGGTTTTCTTTGTATAAAACAAAATTGCATTTAGAGCACAAACCCATATGGAAAATTCAGACAACTTAGGAGCAACAATTGTACTCTCTGTTTAAACTGTTCTTTAGAAAGCTTAATGAGTGAAGTGGGAAGACTGTTCCATATCTTTGACCCTCTGAATAATATATATAATATAATAATAATATAATATTGATCTGGATAATACACTAAACTGTGTTTGACTCGTACAAGAGTAGAGAGGCCTAATAAGACAACTACTACGAGTTGGATACTGGTGAAATTCATTATTAAAAGTAAAAAGATTACAAAAGCTGCTATGGAAATAACTTTTTTATAGAGCTATAAACGAATAAAGCAATTTGAAGTTGATACACTTGATAAACACTAAGAATATTTGCCAAAGCAAACAATACTTGCAAGGGGTCTACGATTTACACAAAATATTATTCTTAAAGCTTGCTTCTGAAGTCGAAAAAACGATTCCAGTTTAGTTGGGTGGGTGCTAGCCCAAGCAACATTACATTAATTGATATATGGGTACAACATTGAATAATACAACATATTAGCAACTTTTTTGTTAATCAGGTGTCGAGTTTTTCCTAGTATTCCAACCACTTTGGCTATTTTTGTACTTATGGCACTAATGTGAGGTTTCCAGGATAAAGAGTCATCTAGTATAACGTCGAGGAAAAGAGCAGATTTAACATTATTAATGGAGATATTATCAATTGGAATTTTCATTGAAGATTTAAATTTATAAGACTTAATACTGAAAAATATATAACTTGTTTTTTATGTTGAGTGACAGTTTGTTGGATTTGAACCAAGTAGATAACTTGTCAAGTTCTTCATTAACTTCCTTTATTAAAATTTCAGGATTTTTATGGGGTTAAAACACACTTGTATCATCTACACATAAGATTTTAGAAAGTTTATCTGAGACATTGGGGAGGTCATTAACATCTAATAAAAATAACAAGGGACCCAAGATGGAACCCTGTGGTAAGCCACGCTGAAGGGGAAGGGGAGGGGATTCTGTCCCATTACAGTTGACAGTTTGATACTGGTCTGAAAGATAACTGGTGAACCAGAGTAGTGACTTGTTTCGTATATCATAACATGAAGGTTTTTTTAATAGAATGTAATGATTAAAGGTATCAAATGCTTTTGAAATGATCCAGAAAAATACCTACAGGATTTTCTTTTCTATCTTTTGCTTAGTATATTTCAGTCAACAAATAGACAAGTGCCATGTAAGTAGAGTGTTGTTTCCTAAAACCATACTGCTGCATATAAAATATTATTTTTGTCCAGGTGTTGAATTAATCTTGTGTAAACAAGTTTTTCAAGAACTTTGGACAGGGCTGGTAACACAGAAATTAGTCTATAATTGTTAAAAATAGCTGGGTCATCTTGGTCCTTGGTCTAGGGAAAGATTAAAAATATAAAGTACCGTAATGGTTTAATGATATTAGGGTAAATTGGTGAAATGGTAACAGATGTAAGGTTAAAATCCTTAGACGTTGGAAAATTCATGTATTCTAGTGGTCCAAAACAACTAGATGGAATTTTAGAAGCTAATTTTGGACCTACAACAGAAAAATGGTATGTAAATCTTTTGGCTGAGACAATAGACTCGTCAATCTTAAATTAATTTGGTAACTGCTTTATAGAATGTTTTTTATTAACAATACAATTGATGGTTCTCCACAAAGAAGATGCATTGTTTTTAGGTTCAACTAATTCACATTATAATAGTGGAGATTTGCTCCTCTTATGAAATGATTTAGTCTGTTTCTGTATTTGAAAAAAAATTGCAACAGATTAAATGGGGTAGGACAAAGAAGGTATTTTTTATAAAATCTATTTTTGTTTTTCAAGGACTTTATAATAGCTGGAGTTATCCACAGTTTGGACAATTTGTGTTTCAAAGGCATTGATTGGATAGGAAAACATGAGTTGTAAACCTGCGTAACATTTTTTATAAACAATGAAAAGGCCTTCTGAGTATCTACTGTTTGATAGATTTTACTTCATGATAATTGTCTGAAATTTATCACATTCTTTACTGAAATTGTTTATATTTAATATTTTAAAGGGGGTGTAGTGACTGTGACATACAAAATTCCCCTTGTTGATAAGTTTTTTCCACCACATTTAATTACCATGTAATTACCCCTTGAGTCCCACGTTAATCCGGTTCAGGGAACACCCCCCTTAAAAAGTTGAAGGGGAGACGTGGGATTATGGGGTTGGCATTAAGCATAGCCCTTTTTTGATCAGGGGTTTTTCCCTGTTGAAAAAAGACCCCTTTTTCTTCCCAAATTTCTTTTGCATCTTGGCCGAATTTCCACCTGGGACCCCGGCTTTTGGGGGCGGACCCCAGAGACCGTCAGATCTGCCAAAACCGCACCCTAAAACCCCCGAATTTGGGAATATACTCTGCTGTTTTTCCCCCGACAAACCATTTGCGTTGGGGGAGATCCCCCGGGATACAAAAAAAGACACTTGGGTGTTTTCCCTCAATTTAAACGAATCCCGGGTGGTGAAAAAAAAACCCCTCCGGCAATGGGGTATGCCCCCAAAAAGGGCCCCCGTTGAAAACTTTAACTGCGGACGCTGAAGAGCCAGTAGGCTTTTTTTTAAGGGAGGGGTGACAGAAAACCGTCTGAGCAAATGGACCGCATCTGGACTTTTGGGGTTACACAACATTTTTCTTTGTTCCCTTTTCCGCGTCGGCCTTCCCAGTTAGACCACTAGCTAAAAACCACAATCGTTGACTGCAGACTGGCGGGGAAGGGAAAATTTTTTTCCGGCGAGTCGGGAAATTGTGGGCGGCGCTTTTCCCCGCGCATCACCCTGCACTGCACTCCCCACTCCCTGCAAATTCCCCGCCAGGGGCAGTCTTCAGGTCCCCAAAAGGTCTTCGGCTTGTTTTTTTCCCATAAAAAGTTGGGCCCCAAAGGCTGCAAATCCCGTTCCCATGCGTTTTGGCGGGTAAACCGGGGCCCGGGCCTCGTAGTGGCCATGAGCGGGCCCTTTGGGGCAGGTGTTTTTTATTGTGACGCATCCCGGACCTTTTTCTGTGGCACGGGGCACAGGGGGAAAGGTCCTGCCTGCATCCCTTTGGACATTTTGACCGTGGCCAGGCCCCCCCCAGGGAAGTCAACTAGCCCCATCCGCAATTGGAACGGGGGGTACTTAAATTTGTGTTTCGAAAGGACAGCTTTTTGGTGGGATTTTTTTACAGCCAAAAGGGTCGCCTTTCCCCCTCCTGGGCGCCGATTTTTGTGTGCCATGGACTGTTATGGATTTAAAGAACCCCCGTTTTTATCTGTCACTTTTCCCTTTTATATCTACTGGGCGGGGGGATTCGTAGACGTCTACTGCTCTCATTCGGTGCTTCCCCCGTCGTTGCCGGTTTCCCAGCCCCACGCAGCCCCTTTTTTCTCTGATCTACCTAAGTGGTTTGGGAGCATCTAGCCATAGGGGTTCCGCCCTTCTACCCCCTCCCGGGCGCCTAAAACCCCCCCAACTTGCCGTTGCAAAGGCTGTTTTTTGAAAATAGGGAACGCCGGGGTTTGCCGCCTTTCCCCAACACCCGGGGGTCACCCCCCACAGCCCCTAAACCTGGGGGCGGGGCCCCCATCCGACACCACGGCTTAATGAGGCTAAAACCCCTGACGCTACCCATCCGAAATACGGATTTCTCTGACACCTGGGGGTTAAGGGTGTTTTTTCCAAAGTGGACCTCGCCAGGGGATTTAGTGCCATACCCCATGGACTTCCCAAAACAGTGATCCACCCGTTGTCTGTTGGGTTTCCCTCGCATGCCTTGGGACGAAAAATGCAGCTCAGTTTTTCAACCCCTCATGGACTCAGTTTTGCGGGCCTGCCCTTTCTTTTGTTACTTGGATGACACCTGGGGGCAGCACTCCAATCTCAAAACCGGCAAAACCTTCGCACCCGTTTGAGCGGCTTACCCAACGGGACAATTTACCCCCCCCCCAAGTGCCGTTTGGCTCCCCCCTTTTGATTCCTGGGACCAGGTCACTGAAGCGGGGCTCCCCCCCCTTAAAAAAGGGGGGGGGTTGCAAGTTCCCACCCCCCTCACTGTCAAAGCCCTGCAGGATTTCCCGAAGGTAATTTTTTACATTTGTTTCTTCCTCCGCCGCTCCTCATGAAAAACCCTTGCATAGGCCTTGAAGAAACCAAAACGGTTTTGGACTGGATGAGGCAGGGACAAGGTTTTTTTTCGCTGCCCAGGAAGAACGCCACCTGTTGGCTCCCCTTTCCCCACCCCCATGCCACACCCAGACCTTGACTACGTGTCGGGGCTGTCACAGCGTGGTGGGGGGGCCTGGCGCCCTGGCTTTTTTACCGTCATTTACGCCCCGGAGCGGAAAACGCACTTTCGACTGAACGTTTTGGGGGTCTACCTCGCTGCAACTTTTCGTTCCCCATGGAAGGCGACACTTTACTGTTTTTTGGCCAAAGCCGTTGATTTTCCAGGCCAAGGGAGTGAGCCGGGTCCGCCCGCCACAACTACTGTCCTACATTTTGGAGTTTTACGGCTTGCGCACTTGCCGGGAAACAACCCCGTGGGGGCTGCCTGTCACGGGCCGTACAGGGGGAGCCCCTCTTTGGTTTGGGGTTTCAATCCAAAGGGAAGGAAAACAAAAAGACCCACTGGAACTCTAGGGCCCGCACTGGGCTAAATTGAGAAGTGGTTTTTTTGGGGAGCCGGCCCCAACCCTTGTGACGTCCCACAGGCCTCCTGGGCCCCTCCCCACAGGGGGACGTAACGTTTTTTATGCCTTATGGTCTCTCCCACCCGGTTCGAAAGTCCAAAAACTGGTTGCGCAAAAATTTGTTTGGCGGGCCTCAAGAAGGGGTTAGGGGGGGCCCCACCCGGGGGGACACCAGGGCCCAAATGAAAAACCTCCACTAAAACCCGTTTAGAGTGTTTCCCCCCCTTTCCAAACGTTTTTACCTGTGATGTTTATCGGTTTTGGCCCCTGCCCCCCCTAACGGTTTTTACATACCGTTTACCATGGTTGCAGGGGCCCCGCTGGCCTGAGGCTGTACCATGCGTCATGACGGGTGTTGAGATGACACGGGCATTTTTTGGCCCTTGGTTTCCCGTTTTGGACCCATCAACATCTTCCTCTACCGGGGACCAATTCAATCAGAGCGTGGAATGCCGTCGCCGGGCCTTGGAGTGAAGCTCCACCGACACCGATATCCCCCCGCCTAACGGTCTGTGAACGTTTTTATAGGTCATGAAAGGCTGCCTGCGGGCCCCTTAAAACAGCTACTGGGTTGAAAGCTCCCCGGGTGATGCTGGGCAACTGCGCCAAAAGGGGAAACCCCCATCCTCTCACGGAGGGTTTGGACGCCCCTGCGGTTTCCGGGGGTTTTGTCCCTACGCCACGGTTCCTGGTCTGCCACCTCCAGCGGGCTCTTTTCTGGACAATGCCGGCTTTTTTTGTTGTCCCCACTTTTTGTCAGGTTCCTAGTCCACATCCCGCCGGGCTTAAAGCGACAGTTTTTGTCCCCAGGAGGGCCCCCAGGGACCGCATGCCCCCCTCGGGGCCCATTTTTGAGTTTTTGGGGTCGGGGGAAAAAATTTTTATTGGGGCAGGGCGGGAAACCAGGGGACTTTCCTTGACCCCCTCAAAACCCGCTCACTTGACATGGCCGGCCTGTTTTACCCGGCCAAAACCCCCGGGTGGTCCCCCGGCTCTGCCCCTGCCCCCAAATCCCGCCCCCTCCGAGCCTCTCACTGTGGACGCCCTCACACCGTGTCATGACAAGGCGCCAGCTTGGTTGGGCCCCCAAGCCTCCGCAGCGGCGCAGCGGTTGTGGGCGGTTACTACGCCCACCTACCTATTGACTGTTTAATTCTTCTTCTGATATGGTGATTCTGTTGGGGACGTGTGTAGTGACTGTGACATACATAATTTACCTTGTTGATAATGTGTTGTTCCACACATTTAATTACACATGTATTCACTGCCTTTGAGTCACCACAGTTAATAACGGTTCAGGGAACACGGCCCCCTTTTAAAATGTTGTGAAGGCGTGATGACGTGGGACGTTATGAGGTTGGCATTAAGCGTAGCGCCTTATTTGTATTCAGTGGTTTTCTCCTGCTGAATAAACGAGCCACGCTTTTTGTGTGCTCAAAGTGAGAAATTGTCTCTGCATCTTGCCGCAATTTCCCACAGGGGGCAATTTTCACTCGTTACCAGTGATTAGAAATATGGGACAGTGATTAGCCACATCAATGCACAGGACACCGGATTTCATTTCGTTGTTGTATACATTAGTAAAAATATTATCTATATGAGTTGCTGATATATTAGTCACTCTCGTGGCTAACATATTATAAAGCAGAGGCTGATTGGGGCTTGATGACATGCAGCCGGACTCCTCCGCACACCTGGCTTCACTGCTGCAATTAAACACACAGACACTAGCACAGCAAAAAAAGAGCTACAGCCTGTCAGTTGGGACAGTGTGTGTGTGTGTGTGTGTGTGTGTGTGTGTGTGTGTGTGTGTGTGTCAAAAAGAGAAAGTGATTGCTGAGAATAATTCTCAACTCTTATAACATGACAAGATATTGGCCACAAACCAAGAAGCTGGTTTCTTAAAGCTCCTTCAATTGCTTGTATCTTGGATTTATAACTTTTTTTTCATAAAACAGGCACAAAAATATTACTACAACTAATCTAAAAATCAAAACTTTATAGTGGATGGTTTTGCTTTTGCAGGAATCAATATTATAATGTAAAGTAGAGTACTTGTACAGTACTGTTGGCGCGTGTGCCAATTTATTTCCTGCTTTAAGTCTGTTGTTACACAAAGTACAGTTTTACTATACATGTGTGTCTGTTGAAACAATCTATTCTCTCTTTCAACACCACTTTATAAACTCACTCTGTTACACATATTCAAATTTGGTAGCTGCCCAATACAACGGACAGCCAAAGAGCAGTAAAAGCCTCCATTAATTGGCACAGTGATGATGACTCAGCAGCTCTTTTGCTTCTGCCCACGTTTTATCCTCTGTTATTAATTGGTAAATAATTAATTAATAAAAAAAAAGGAAAATGAAGAAATGTGCAAATAGGCCTTAAAAGATTGGCTCAACCAAAGGACAATATAAATGTTTTATTCAACCACTTAAACCATGTAATTGTGAGAGCTTCCACCCAGAACTAACAGCTGGCCATTCAACATGGTCAACTGGGATTGTAATGCAATTTCTATATATATATATATATATATATATATATATATATATATATATATATATGTAATCAAATTTAGTAAATGTGCACAAACTGTTCCCCTGCTATACTCGGCATAGTCTGTGGTGCAGTTATCAATTTCTTTCTGCAGGACAGAAATAAAGTACATAAATGTGACATTATGCTGAGCCAAACTGCTGACGCAATGTTCCATTCTACTTTTATTACAGCTCTATAAGAAAGAGATAAAAACATTGGAATAATATCAGACTATCTTCATAATAAAAGGTTGTTTTTTTTGAAGATTATTTTTTGGGGCTTTGTCCCTTTATTAGATAGTGGATAAAGAGAAAAGGGGAAGGATGGGGAATGACACGCAGCAAAGGGGCGCAGGTCGGATTCCAACCCAGGCCTCTGTAGGACTCAGCCTACAGGGGGCAAACACTCTTATTAGTAATAAAAATAAATAAATAAATTAAAAGATTTTAAAGCTGTGTTTCCCCCCCCCCCCAACATCTCCTTCCAGGCAGCATGGCAATGGTTATGTTTTGGGTTAAGGTTAGGGTTAGCTGCCTGGAAGGCGACGTTGGAGGCAAAAAACACCAATCCATCAAGCTTTAAAAGCACCTCAAAGAAATCAAACATTCCTCCTAGCAAACAAAAGCTACAGGAAATAATAATAGGGGTAGTAACAAGGTGGGATAATATTTTAAAGAAAAAGACAGTAATAGGTAACCTGATGCAGTAAATGGTTTGTTACCCTGAACCATCTGAGAACCCGTCATTGGAAACTGTTTGGATAAGGGCAGTCACAAAAATGATTTGGCAGGTGAGTGGATGAAAAATCAATCAATTTCACTTCCACCATTGTTGCCAACGGTTTCGACCATTATAGACACCTAAACAACGCTGTAGCTGCCGTAGCTCCTCACAGGATGCTGATTAGTCCGAACCGTTGCGGTTAGGGAGGGATAGTGAGGGTCATGTGTTCACAATGCTCAGGCCAGATAATGCTATTACAATCAGAAGGAAATTATAGAAAGATCACCATCAGTAACACATTGTTTTTGTAATGTAGGAGGGGATAAGGGTGACATGACCAGTGAAGGGCAACACAGAAAGTATAATAAATGTTCATAATAATTTATGATTACAGCATTTTACCTCCTCTCTGCTTTGGTCTTTGTACACCAAGCGTAAGAAGTGGTAACCATGAACACCCATACCAGAAACCCAGTCAATGCTGATAAGCCGACAACCACTTGAAACTGGGTATTCATTTTTGGATCTGCAGACAGAAAATTATTAGATGAGAGACTGTTACATACAAATGTAACAGTCTAAAACACAGAAAGGGACAATCACAGAAGAGACACAGAGAGGATGATGCTGTTATTTAGCCTGACGTCGTCTGATATGGATCCATTGGGCTGTGATTATGGGGTGTTTCAACTGAACCAGGAAAGAAAACGCCTCTGCACCCAGTAGGATAGACCTACAACCAATCACAGCAATGGAGTATGTGGTGTATGTCAAGCTAGCTTTAAACCTTTGCCAAATCCTGTGGGAAGGACGGAAAAAAAATATTTTCAATCGACAAATCCCGGTTCTCTGTTCCTCTTTTAAAATGAATGGGCTGTTTATATATTCTATAACAGACACGATGCTACACATCTCAATTCTCCAGCGGCAGCCATCTTTGTAAATGAATACAACTCGAGCGCTTTTTGGTGACATGGTTGATTACGTCACTGTTTATCATCGTATAAAGCCCGCCCTGACAATTTGATTGGTCCAAACTCCTTGGATCAAGCAAAGTTGTTCCACAATGGATCAAGTCCAGATCAGACTTCCTGACTTCAAATGTTGTGGGCGAGTCTAAGTTTGGCTGGCATCCAGGCTAGGTTTTATTACAAATGGTAGTAGAGAAGGTTGGATTCATGGATTTCTTTCAGGATGTAAAAATATAAATAAAAGAAAATATACTTTTTGTTAAAATTTACCCACAATTTCTTAAATGGGTATGTGATTTATTTTTCAAACAAGGATCTTTTGGATATTATAGACAATACTGTGGGATATTATTGAGCACACCTCTGTAACTATGGGTTAATTGTCTTGCTTAGGGACACACTTGCTGATGGAGCCCAGTAGGAATTGAACCCAGATATCCCACACCAAAGGCATTGGTCACATCCACTGCACCATCACCAACCTTTTGCACATTTGCACTTTCTTTAAGATGTCTTAATCTTCTTAGGGTATGTTGTTTGAGCACTTGAGTTGCCGCTGTGTGCCACTTTTCAATCACAAATGGTGCATCTTGCCATATTTGTATCAACAGAAGAAAAATAGCACCACACAGCACTAAGTTTACTTTCTGCCATGCTCCACCTTTTTTTTCTCTGCCTCTCTTTTTTTCCGCTGGTGTTTTGCGATTCTCTTTTCTTTGACATTCTTTCCCTCTAACCTCTCTCTCTCTACACATTTGATGCGGAAGTGGTTGCGGCTGTGAAAACAGGAAATAATTTGTCTCCATACAGGATTTTAAATCATCAACAGCTTACATCACGTGTTGACACACCCGTTGCTATGGACGGGCCATAGGGGGCCAGGCCTGCCCCCAAAAATGCTTGAGGCACAGATTTCTTAAAAGAATTACTTTCATTTTATATTATCATAGTGGCTAACTTTGTGTTGCATTAATGTTGCATTCTTTATCATTAAAACATTAAAAACATAACAAAATGATGGTGTGATTTTGTTTGACTGATGGGAATCTACACTGCAACAGCCTATCACGGCCTTACTAAACAGAAAGTTAGGCTACGTACGTGACGTAGGCTTCGTCAGTGTAGCTGCTCAACAGTTACCGCACATTTTCAAAAGCTGGATGAGTTTTTGCTGGCTTACTCGCTTCAGTTTGTCATCATGGACATCCGTAAGTGGTTTAAAAGCCCACCAACATTTTCCTGATGTTGTAGTAGTAGAAGGAGACCCTGGACGACAATCTAAGCTAGTATTAGTTTCGTTGAGACCGACACGTACGGTTGATGTTATTGTAGAAATATTTATCAGGATCAATATTGTTCTCCAATTCATACAGTTTGTTCAGTGGGGTCAAAAGGTTCTAGATTCAAGTTTTCATAGTTTTTATGTGCATGTTATATATTAGGCTACTCACACAGTCGGGTGATCCAAATTCACCAAAGTTGTCACCTTCCATGTCATTGAATGGATAGGAATAAACCTTTTTAGGTCTCATCGTTGTCGCCATTCTGTAGTGCAGTTAAATCAATTAGCATCATTTTCACGTCATATACTTGTCGTAGTGCAGATTCATTCACAGCCCGATCTGATGTCATTGATAACTCTTCCATGTAGCAAATTGTAAACAATTCAAAGGGCAGCAGTTAAACTCCGCTCTGTGTGCACGCTCGCTCCCGCGGCCAGTGAATACAAATCCTGGCGGGGGTAAGTACATTGGCACGACACCTGTTGGTTCAAAGTGTCTGTGCGTGTTTGTGTGTGCGTGCTTGCGTATGTGTCTCATGGCAATGCATATCCCTCCATTGACTGCTTTAAAATGTTTGAGAGAAGCTTCTGGTGTTACATCTAATATTCAATTCAATTTTTCAATTCAATTTTATTTATAGTATCAATTCATAACAAGAATTATCTCAAGACACTTTACAGATAGACCACACTCCGGAATTTACAAGGACCCAACAGTTCTAGTTTCCTCCAGAGCAAGCAACAGTGCGACAGTGGCGAGGAAAAACTTCCTTTTAGGCAGAAACCTCGGTCAGACCCAGGCTCTTGGTAGGCGGTGTCTGACGGGCCGGTTGGGGTTAGAATGAAGAGTGGCAATAACAAAATAGAAAAAATTAGTAGTTTGTAGCAGTTCTTTGTGGTAGTTCATGGCATAGCAGGACGCTGTGCAGCATTACAAGGCACGCAGGACGTAGCAGGACGTAGCAGGACGTAGCAGGGCACCACAGTGTAGCAGTTGAACATGGCATCACAGAACGTGTAGCGGAACCATGGCAACAGCTGCTACCCTGATTTCGGAGCCTCTCTGATCCAAGGGAACATGCTGGGGAAAAAAGAACATAAGGACTCCGGGGAATGACTCCCCAGAAATAGGTTAGTAACAAGCATTCTGGGACATGGATGCACATAAATGAAAAGATGGAAAGATAGAGGAGAGAGGAGCTCAGTGTATCAAAATAAGTCCCCAGCTGTCTAAAACTATTACAACAAAACCAAGAGAGACGAGGTAAAGAGAGCTCCAGCCCGGCCGGGCCAGAACTCTCCCCAACCGGATCGGGCTGTATGCCAAGTCTCCCTTTGGTTCTATTATATTCTTGATTATATGTTAGATAAATCTGAAAACTATGTGACTAGCTACTACTCCCTAACAATATTCGATTCTATGCCCTAACTAGTGTATCAAAATAAGTCCCCAGCTGTCTAAAACTATTACAACAAAACCAAGAGAGACGAGGTAAAGAGAGCTCCAGCCCGGCCGGGCCAGAACTCTCCCCAACCGGATCGGGCTGTATGCCAAGTCTCCCTTTAGTTATATTATATGATAGATAAATCTGAAAACAATGTGACTAACTACTACTCCCTAACAATATTCGATTCTATGCCCTAACTATAAGCTTTATCAAAAAGGAAAGTCTTAAGCCTACTCTTAAATGTGGAGACGGTGTCTGCCTCCCGGACCCAAACTGGAACCTGGTTCCACAGGAGAGGAGCTTGATAGCTGAACGCTCTGGCTCCTGTTCTATTTTTAGAGACTCTAGGAACCACCAGTAACCCTGCATTCTGGGAGCGTAGTTCTCTCCCAGGGTTGTAAGGTACTATAAGCTCTTTAAGATAAGATGGAGCCTGACCATGAAGAGCTTGTAGGTGAGAAGAAGGATTTTAAATTCTATTCTAAATTTTACAGGAAGCCAATGCAGAGAAGCTAAAACAGGAGAAACGTGATCTCTTTTCCTGGTTCTGTCAGAACACGTGCCGCAGCATTCTGGATCAGCTGTAGAGTTCTTATGGATTTTTTCGAGCAGCCTGATAACAGAGAATTGCAGTAATCCAACCTAGAAGTAACAAATGCATGGACTAGTTTTTCTGCATCATTTTTAGACAGGATATTCCTGATTTTTGCAATATTACGTAGGTGAAAAAGGCGATCCTTGAAATTTGCTTTAAATGGGAATTAAAGGACATGTCCTGATCAAAGATGACTCCAAGATTCTTCACTGTGGTGCTGGAGGCCAGGGTGATGCCATCCAGAGTAACTATATCTTTGGATAGTGCGTCACGAAGGTGCTTGGGTCCGAGAGCAATAACTTCAGTTTTATCGGAGTTTAACATTAGAAAATTACAGGTCATCCAGGTTTTAATATCTTGAAGGCACTTTTGAAGTTTAGCTAACTGATTAGTTTCATCCGGCTTGATTGAAAGATATAATTGAGTATCATCTGCATAACAATGAAAGTTTATGGAGTGTTTCCTAATAATACTGCCTAAAGGAAGTGTTGGAAAGACCGTGCCGGTGCGCATGCGTCAGTATGAACACTTCCAGCCATCACCTCAAGATAGATGCGCAGCGATCCAGAGAGAAACAGCGGCTATGTGTGTGCAATGTGTGCGTCATTGCTGAGAAGTGAGTTATTTAGTGTAATCTCTTCATGTTTAGACGCCGTTGAGCATTGTACGAGAGATATGTTTAAGTTTGTCACGTAGTTTGGTTAGATAATGTAGCGCGAGTACGGCAGTTACTTTCACTTTCACTTAAACCGTAACCTGATTTATCTATGTTAACATTCAGATGTGACATTACTGTGCCTTACTAGCCTTGTTCCGTACAGTGTATGCTATGTGTAAAAGACGGCACATTTGTAAAAGTAAGTGGCACACTGGGGAACATTCCAGAGCCCTTGCGGGCAGTCTAATGTTAATTCAGTTGGCCACTAGGTGGCACTGTTGTATTACATATCATTAGTAAATACTGTTGTGCCATTAGACATAGTCATTATAGTTGAGAGATGTTAGTCTAGCCTGTATTAATGTAAATGACTTGGCTAATTTGATGGTGAGAAATTAATGTTAATGTTATTTCTTGCTTATTCTTGTTTATTTCAGACCACACACACACACGCACACCTACTCTACCACACATGCGTGAAGACAGAGATACTCCTGATTGCCTAAACATAGATAGCTATATGCACATATAGCCATTATCTGCCAACTGTGTACTCTGCTGTGCTGTGCTGTGTAACTCCTCAAGTAAAGTTCTGACTTGGATTGAACTGCATCGACTCCTTTGTGTTCTGACCGACACCCCAGTGAGACACCCATCTTCTATTCATCATTCCAAATACAGTCCTACCATATTCACCAACCCATCCCCTATTCAATAGGAAGCATATATAAAGTGAACAGGATTGGACCGAGCACAGATCCTTGTGGGACTCCATGACTAACGTTGGCGTGCACAGAGGATTCATCGTTAACATTAACAAACTGAGATCGATCTGATAAATAAGACTTAAACCAGCTTAGAGCAGTAATATGTTGTATGTAAGTGTTTCGTGGATATTCATAACATTGCTTCTATGTGGGGTGTAGGCTATAGGCTACCTATTGCTGTTGGTAATGTTTAACAGTTAAACTTTAACGTGAGGATTACGTGCTGGGGAATCTTAATTGCTGCTCAAATTCCTTGACCACTCTTTCAAAGAGCAAAACTTTGCCCACCAAATCTACCTGTTTAACTATTTACGATAAATGATCAGTTCCTTAACTTAACTGTATCTGACTGAACTACGTTATGACTTGTAATGTTATAATACACAATGAGCATGACACTCCTAAGCCAATTCCTTCCCTAAAGTAGATAGTATTCATGGACAAAAATGTTGTACTCTCAACAATTTAGCACTGCCTCGTTTTCTAGGTTTTTTGTTGCTAAAAGACCAAGACCAAAAGAAATTTGGTGATGATCGGCCGTTAGAGGACGCTATAACTGAGGTAGAAACGCTATAGTCTACGACCAGTTTTGGCCCTTTCACTCAATCAATGTTAATGTGATGTTTGCAACGGCAATGTACGGCAGACCTTGCGGCTCACACCTCCTCATATTTGCTTCCATTACGCTTTGGGTCCCGCTTTTGTGCGCTCCAGGGGCAACTCGCGCCGGGAAGCTTGGACTCTGTCATTACTGATAGATATTAACTTAGATATGAATGAGTCACATAAAACAATATAACTACACAATATTGCAATGCGGTAGTATATACAGTAGTTGCAAACTACTAAGATGAAATAAAATAAAGGAATACGTAATGTTATACAGTGTACTGTACGTAGTATAACTTTTATTTTTTATCTACATAAACTAAAATATACTGTACATGTGGCATAACCCAAGATAAAAGTAGCAAACTAGCTTACTGAAGCAGACCGTCAGTTTAATATGAGCGATCAATCATCATCAAAAATATGCATATTGCACATCAAACTTTCTGACAATAATTAACAGAGACATCAGAACAGTATCTCAGCATCTATTTCACATACTGAGAAAGCAAAGGCATGTAACGTCGAAGATTGAAGTGGATAGTATGGAGAGATGATAACACAAACTATGAGGCTTCCTGCTCACATTCAACTTCCTGACTAAATCCCACGGTGTAAAGCTCCTGCAGTTCCTCCTACATATGCTTCCCCATTGTTATCGTGCTATTACAATGTTAATATAACTATATTACCATTACCCAGATATTGTACACATCCATGTGTGTTTTTTTAACTGTAGGAGTACATGTTCTACCCCCCCCCCAGAGGCCATCAGTCCCCACCTGAGTTTCGGTCACGGCGCAACAATAAATGTAGATAAACCAAAACAATAAATTAAAACACTCAAAACTAAAACCTTGATAACATTAACGCACACCCAAAACAATAACTAAACATTATTAAATTAAGTTTATTAAAATTAACTAGGACAGAAACAGTTTTTCCCCCATCAGCCCTTGCACCCCAACAGCGCAGATCAGTTCAAATGACCCAACACCTTCCATTCAGAAACGATTTAGCATTAAGCTTTGTGTCAGTAGCAACCCGGTCATATTTTCTAAGGGCCGTGCTTCCCTCCCTCATGTCCCCCTTTCTCTGTAGTGTGGGTCTGGAAAAAAGGGGCAAAAATGCCTCAGACAATTATGGCGTTTTTCCACTGCTGGTAACAGCTCGGCTCGGCTCGCCTCGGCTCGGCTCGCCTCGGCCCATTCTATGTCCGTTTTCCATTGCAGATTGAGAAAAGCCTCAGCGCGGCTGGTCACTATAGCAACGTGTGATGACGTAATTTTCAGCGCGACTCACAACAGCACGTCGAATACTCGCCGCAGCCAGAAGAAATGTTTTGTTTCAAAAGAAGCTGAAGGAAGCAACAAAAATCACCGCTAAAAAAACGGGAGTTTGGGAATTCTGACGGAGTTCAGACGTCGACATGACGGTTGTTCGCCGACACAAAAGGGTAAGTTAAGTTTCCTGGTAACGTTAGCTAACATTTGCATGTGTTCAGCGTCACAGTCAGTATTTACTATACGCTATATAAAGTACATGAACTTTAGCAACCATGATTACACACCAACATGTGTGCTGTGTACTGTTTGTGTTCCAGAGCATTCACGCTTTGCAAAATCGCCGCCGCAGACCGTCTGGTGGGCGATGTCCGACCGTGAGATCTCTGGTTCTGACCTGCTGGACTTCGTATAATCTTTATGAGAGTCACGGAGAAGCTTATGACAACGACTGGGATGTATCTGGGACGGCAGAGCCGGGGGGGACACTGTCACAGGGTGCAGAGGAAGAAGACCGGGAAGTTTGGGAGGGTTTGACGCGCTACTTGAAAAGCTAAATAAAAACTTTTGTTATATATATTGTCTTGTTTTTTTAAAGTAACAGTGTGCAATATTGGAAACGACATGAAGCCGCTAGTAGCCCGAACAGTTGAAAAGTGAGAATAGTGCAGAGAGTGGATAATCTGTCGGTGTCCGGCTATGGACCAGAGGGGGCAGCAGCTCCCTCTGGTCCCTCTTTTTGAAGAGGGGAACCACCACCCCGGTCTGCCACTCCTTAGGCACCTTCCCAGACTTCCACGCAATGTTGAAGAGGCGTGTCAACCAAGACAGCCCCTCCACACCCAGAGCCTTCAGCATTTCTGGACGGATCTCATCAATCCCTGGGGTTTTGCCGCTGTGGAGTTGTTTGACTACCTCAGCGACTTCCACCAGGGAAATTGACGACAATCCCCCATCATCCTCCAGCTCTGCTTCTACCACAGAGGGCATGTCAGCTGGATTTAGGAGTTCCTCCAAGTGCTCCTTCCACCGCCCTATTACCTCCTCAGTTGAGGTCAACAACGTCCCATCCTTACTGTATACAGCTTGGATGATTCCTCGCTTCCCCCTCCTGAGGTGGCAAACGGTTTTCCAGAAGCACCTTGGTGCCGACCGAAAGTCCTTCTCCATATCTTCTCCAAACTTCTCCCACACCCGCTGCTTTGCCTCTGTCACGGCAGAGGCTGCAGCCCTTCGGGCCCGTCCGTACCCTGCAACTGCCTCTGGAGTCCTCCGAGACAACATATCCCGGAAAGACTCCTTCTTAAGTCGGACGGCTTCCCGGACCACCGGTGTCCACCAGGGTGTTTGTGGGTTACCGCCCCTTGAGGCACCTAAAACCCTAAGACCACAGCTCGCCGCCGCAGCTTTAGCAATGGAAACTTTGAACATTGTCCACTTAGGTTCAATGCCCCCAGCCTCCGCAGGGATGTCCGAAAAGCTCCGCCGGAGGTGTGAGTTGAAAGTCCGTCGGACAGGGGCCTCCTCCAGACGTTCCCAGTTTACCCGCACTACCCGTTTGGGCTTACCAGGTCTGTCCAGAGTCTTCCCCCACCCCCTGACCCAACTCACCACCAGATGGTGATCAGTTGACAGCTCTGCCCCTCACTTCACCCGAGTGTCCAAAACATACGGCCTCAGATCAGATGAAACGATTTAAAATCGATCATTGACCTTTGGCCTAGGGTGCTCTGGTACCAAGTACACTTATGAGCATCCCTATGTTCGAACATGGTGTTTGTGATGGACAATCCATGACTAGCACAGAAGTCCAACAACAGACAACCACTCTGGTTTAGATCAGGGAGGCCGTTCCTCCCAATCACGCCTCTCCAAGTATCTCCATCATTGCCCACGTGTGCATTAAAGTCCCCCAGCAGAACTATGGAGTCCCCTACTGGAGCCCCATACAGGACTACATTCAAGGTCTCCAAGAAGGCCAAATACTCTGAACTCTTGTTTGGTGCATATGCACAAACAACAGTCAGAGTTTCCCCCCCATCACTCGCAGGCGTAGGGAGGCGACCCTCTCGTCCACCGGGGTAAACTCCAACGCAGCGACACTCAGCCGGGGACTTGTGAGTATCCCCACACCCGCCCGGCGCCTCACACCATGGGCAACTCCGGAGTAGGACAGAGTCCAACCCCTATCCAGGAGTACGGTTCCAGAACCGAGACTGTGCGTAGAGGTAAGCCCCACCAGATCTAACCGGTAGCGCTCCACCTCCCGCACAAGTTCCGGCTCCTTCCCCCACAGAGAGGTGACATTCCACGTCCCCAGAGCCAGCCTCTGCCGCCCGGTTCTGGTCCGTCGAAGCCCCTGACCTTCGCTGCCACCCATGTAGCAGCGCACTCGGCCCCTTTGGATCCTCCCACAGCTGGTGGGCCCATGGGCTGAAGGGAGAGGTGCCACGTTGCTTGTTCGGGCTGTGCCCGACCGGGCTCCGTGGCAAACCCGGCACCAGACGCTCGCTCACGAGCCCACCATCTGGGCCTGGCTCCAGACGGGGGCCCCGGGCTTCCTCCGGGCGGGGTCTCTCTATCCCCTCCTTGCTCAACCATTGAAGTCTTCGAACCATTCTTTGTCTGCCCCCTCCCCTGAGACCTCTTTGCCTTGGGAGACCCTACCAGGAGCACAAAGCTCCAGACAACACAGCCCTCAGGTTCATAGGGACACACAAACCTCTCCACCACGATAAGGTGATGGTTCCCGCTCGTAGTCCCAGTGAAAACCATCAAAAGAGATGAGCAGCAGCCTGTTTCTGGTGGACCCAGATCCTGTAGTGTTGCGCGGTGGGACAGCAGCACAAAAAGAGTAACCAATGAGGCAGAGGGCAGCAATGCAGAGCAGAAGCATTGCGGAGGATTACCACCGGACCATGCAATACACTTCTGTTTGTGCAGGTTGAAAGTCCCTGTTTCCTTGATCTTTTCTTCTCTGATCTGTTTATTCTTGGTATTGTAACAATCAGTTTAGAGGATTGGAATCTGTGTGATTGCTAGTATACCCGAGTCACTGCATCACCTGATGTGAAGCAAATCTGATTTAGACAGAGGCAGATAACCCCAGACTTTATCTGTACCCATAGAAGATGCACCATCTTATTTTATCAATCATAAAGAACTCAAATCTACATTTATATAACTCTTCTGTCTTGGGTTGTAAGTTATTACTCAAGATGAAGGACAATCCAGTGGATCAAGTGGACAAAACTGCCAATCTCATTCACACCTGTACTTTACACCTTTACACCTGTCTGGATGTGGAAAATTATACATTATACATTATGGCCTTTTATTTTCCTCTTCTTGGGCCCTTTAACCATTTGAAAAATGTAAAATGTATTTCCATAGCCAGATTTCCAGTTAAGGGACGCTGCAAGAAAACATTTGCTGTTGGGCCTCCATGTTGTGCCTCTTATCAATGATAAGTCAACTTTTGAAATCCAGCTGGATGTTGTGTGCAATTAAGCCCATCAGAGGATGCATTTTAATCAAAAACAGCATGCTTTTAATGTGGATAACACTGTTTATTAGAATCAATCGTAATCTTTTCTTTATAGTTGGTACAGTTCAGTCCCTTACAGGGTATAGATAAGGCATGCAGCAAAACAGCCCTAACCCTGAATGACCTGACCACACTGATGGTGGTGCTTAAGAAGGCCCAATCAGTCCTGTCTGAACCGAGCAATCCTCTTTTTAATGAAAATAATTAAAGTTGATTTCATCCGGTTGTAAATACCATCTGCCTACTTGCAGGACCAATAGGTAGTGATGGCAGTCTGACACCAAAGCTTTGATACAAGCTACACACCATTAACTACAATTCCGTTTGAACCAGTGCTCAGAAGTTTGCTTTGGTACTGTGAAAATCACCTGACACATGACATTCGAAGCAGCAACTGCTCCATTCTCTGAATGAATCAGCTGAGTGGTTCGCAGCGCCACCGCCACACAGACACTCGTCAGGTGCGGCCGCTGCAACTGGCACCGCCTCCTTTCGAGTCTGAATTGTAGTGTAGCATAAAGCATAAAAAAAAGTTGTGTTTGGTTTGTAGCAGCCTCTGCAGTGATAATCATTAGTTTGATCGTATCGATTTATTTTCATTAATATGGAAGCTACAGTGGAGGTACAGCTGTACATGACAGCTCCACCGCTGGAAAGGTCCACTGGTATACTGCATAAATCACGAAAATGTGTACCCTCTCCTTTTTATACTGGCCAAACATAAACTTCTCTAAATGTGGAGAGTTTGTGAGTAAAAAAGGAACAGAATAAAAACTAAAGTTAAAAATGAGTCTGCTGTAGTCTGCTTGCAGAGCAACTGTCAAACTACTTAACTATTGATATAAATAGTTCATGATGTTGAATATGATCTCATTTTAATTCTTGACCATCAAAACATGGGATAAATATCACTTCTTGTGATTTATCATGTTTGGTTCAAGAGATATGATGGAAAATACTTAATTTGATAATGGCGGACTCCAAAAGGGCCACCACAGCTGTCCAGAGGCCTACATTTATATTATGTGTGGTATCTATCTAATAGTTGACCATCAACACACAGGTGTAGACATCATCCTTCATGCAGTTCAATGTTTTATTCAAGCAATATCATGCAAAATACATAATTTTGCTATGGCGGAAAGTAAAATGGCCGCCATGGCTGACAACGGTTTTTTTTGCGATGGCTAACAATTTTTTTGGAAAGAGCACAACCCACAGAGTAATTGTGCCAATTTTTGTGCTTGTATCCACAAGTGAACCATTTCTCTTAATATAGCACTTATCTGCTCCACTACAAAGAATCCTCTCTCTTTTTTAGAATGTGGGTGAACTGGCCCTCCAAAGTGGAATGTAGAATGTGTCAGTAGAATCTGTACACATCATCATGATTCTCCACTTTGCTAGTCACAATTCACTTGTTGACTACAGTTAGATACTCTGTTGGCACATGCTCTGCAGCCAGGTGTTATCCCCGCCAGATTGAAGATACATTATCAGTACAGTGCAGTCATTTCTTCAGGATATGGCTTTATGGTTCTCAAGTAATCCTCCCCGTGAGGATATGTCTGCTGAAGACATCGAAGAGGAGATTGAGGAGGAGATTGAGGAGATTGAGGAGGAGATTGAGGAAGAGATCGAGGAGGAGATTGAGGAGGAGATTGAGGAGGAGATTGAGGAGGAGATTGAGGAAGTGATCGAGGAGGAGATTGAGGAGGAGATTGAGGAGGAGATTGAGGAAGTGATCGAGGAAGAGATCGAGGAGGAGATTGAGGAGGAGACTGAGGAAGTGATCGAGGAAGAGATTGAGGAGGAGACTGAGGAAGTGATCGAGGAAGAGATCGAGGAGGAGATTGTGGAGGAGATTGAGGAAGTGGTTGAGGAAGAGATTGAGGAGGAGATTGAGGAGGAGATTGAGGAAGAGATCGAGGAAGAGATCAATGAGAAGATTGAGGAGGAGATTGAGGAGGAGATTGAGGAAGAGATTGAGGAAGAGATCGAGGAGGAGATTGAGGAGGAGATTGAGGAAGAGATCGAGGAGGAGAATGAGGAGGAGATTAAGGAGGAAATACAGGAAGTTAATGCAGAGGAAGAAATTATGAGGGAGGTTCAGGATCAGCCCTCTGTCTCCAATAGAGATGACTACTCCTACACTTTCTTCTCAGAGGTAAGAAATAAAATCACACACACACACACACACACGCATCTTAACCTGTTAGGTTCTGCAAAAAGTAACACATAAGGAGTGCATATACATAATGCTTGTATAGTAAAAAAGAAAATACAAAAACACATCTGCTCATGATTGTTATCCCACAATTTTGTTAATAGTGGATGCTGCACAAGCATATATGCAAAGGAAACATGTTAGTGGATAAACCTCTTGATTATTTAGTTTCTAAACACATTGTTCTAGAGTGAACATCTTAATATAAAAAATACTGCACATTTACTACGAACAGTTTTTTTATTTGTTTTAATGTATTACAGACGGAGGAATCTGAGAGATCTGAGAGATCTGAGAAATTGTCCAGTCTTCGCAAAGCCCTAGAAAAGAAGAAAAGAGCCAACGCTGCTCTTGAAGAAGCCTGGAAGAAGGCACAAACAGCCAAAGCTAGATTCAAAAGAGCCCTGAAGCAGGAGCGAAAAGAAAAAGACGCTCTTGCCAAGGCTCTGAGGAAGGAGCAAGCTGAGAAAAAACGCCTTGGTTTTGAAATGGAGCACATGAAGGCACAGGTGGCTGATCTCAAGAAGTCACAGAAAGAGCAGCAGCGGAGCAAAGCAAAGCTGAAATCCACAATCACTGGAATGGCCGCTGAGCTCGAAGAAGACAAGAATGTGATTGAGAAGCTCCAGAAGGATCTGGAGACGTCCTCCTGTCAGCAAGAAAAAGAAATCCCAGAGCGTGATAAGGTGAATTGGGCTGAAATCAAGACACTAAAGGATCGCATCATTGAGCAGGATGATGAAAGTCTGGAAAAAGACAATCAAATTCAATCTCTACATCTCAATGTTCAGAATCTTCAAAGCAATATTGAATCCAAAGACAACATGGTTTCCTCTCTGCAGCAGAAAGCGAACCAGTGGGCCTCAGATCTCGAAGAGGAAAAAACAAAAAACTGTTCACTCCGGAGGGATTATGAGGCCGCTGTCTCCCAGCAGCAGAAGGAAGCGGAAGAACTAGACCATCTGACTCATGAGAACCAACAACTTGCTTCTGAAAAAAAAAGGCTGCAAGGTGAACTTGAGGCTGCTGTAAATGAGCGGCAGCTTCATCAGAAAGATCTTCAGGAAGCTCGAGAAGCCTGTGGCAAACTTGAGAAGGCCGTTAAGAAGGAGAAAGTTTGCCTCTCGACAGCATACAACAAGTTCCAGATCCAAAAGAAGGAGCTCTCTGAGAAGAGTCTGGCTTTAGAAAAGAGCCAGATTGCTGAAAAATTCTTAAAGTTGTTTGTCAAAAACGAGAAGAAGCGGTATGAGCAGCTGGTTTTAGCAAAGCAGGCTGCAGTCAAACCTCTTGCAATCCCCAGCAACCACCTGAGAGAAGCATCTGCGACCTCAGAGCGTCTGATGTACGACATGCAGACTTTGAGAATGGAAAATGCAGATGTCACAGCTAAATTCAACGTTATGGAGACAGAATATGATAGAACAAGATCTAAACTCTGTTCTCTTTCTGAGCGCCATGAAGAGATGATGTTAAAGAATAATGATATCATCTCTGAGAAGAACGTAACCATCACTAAGCTCCAGTTCATGGTGGATGGATTCAAAGAACAGCTGTCCGACAGCAAGGCGAGACAGGCAGAACTTGAAGAAGCCTTAAAACAAGACAAGAAACAAAACCTGGAGTTGCAGCAAAGAGTTGATCAGATCACCTCTGCTCTTGAAAAAGAAAGGACCAGGTGTGAGAAGCACCGCGTGGAGCTCAAGGAGGCTTTGACAAAGCAGATTGAGACAATGGAGGAGAAGCAGAAGTTGGCTTTGGCTCACCAGAAAGCTCACAACAGCTACGTCAGGCTTCGAGAACAACAGCTGGCAGAGTCAAACTATCAGTACAGACACGTCAGTGACACTGAGCTCAGGCTTAACCAGCAGAAAACTGCCCTGGATGAGAGCGCAAAGGCTCTACAACATCTGCAACAGGAATACATACTTCTGGGGAAGAGGCACAGTAACATTAATTCTGACTATTGTGAGCTGCTTAAAACTCACAGTGCCCTCCAAATCAGATATGAGAGGCTGAGCTATGCACAAGGTAACCCACGACCAGATTTCAGCCCACTTCAGTTCACAATAAAAATTTAATTTTTTGGTACACACAACATCTATTTCAGGGGAGTGGAGTAATAAAGTACCTAAAAATTGTACTTTCCACCATTGGAAGAGGGATCCCTCCTCTGTTGCTCTTCCAGAGGATTCTTCTAATATTCCCTGTTAGGGCAAGGGAAAGGAATGTTTTGTGGGAGTTTTCCTCATCCAAATCACGGGTCAAAGGACAGAGGTGCTCGTGTGATGTACAGGTTGTAAATCTGGGATTTGTACTGGGCTGTATAAATACAATTGACTGGAACGTGAAGACTCAATCATCCAGGTGACAGGAGAAGAGACTTAATCAGCTTAGATAGACCTTGGACAGATAGACCTCAGTCTGATGCAGCACACCTTTGAATGTGATATTCTTTGTGTGTGCAGTACCACTATTGCAAGCAATGTCATAAAAAATGTGTTTAACAATGTGTTAATGTAAATGCAAAATGTGTAAATAATAAACAACACAGTAGTTTCACCACAATGTCCTTTTGTTGCTTTTCTGGAGCGTTTACTTATATAAACAAATGGGATTTTTCTGCTGTTTCCAATTTTAAGAATACACCTTGAATCTCTTGAACATATGCCTGGATGGAGATTGATGACCAGCAACCTGAGAAGACGTGGCAAAACAATAGTATATTAATATTAGGATGTACATATTTTTAATATTAACATATTAACGTACTGTGCAGGAAATTAAAATGTTCACCGTATGATCTTATGGGCCTGCCTTTCATTATCATATTTAAAACCGGCACAATTTTTACCTAAATACAAAATGCTAAAATTAAATAAAGGTTACCTGGGAAACAGGCCAAAGTACAGCCATGTACCTTCAAACCTTATTTATGATTAGAATGGCTTTACAGATGTTGTGTTCAGTATTAGGACGTGGACATTTCACAGAAATGATTCACTCACCTCAGCTCTCATCACTAGACGTACTGTATGCTAAAGATGTGAATACCTCGTACAAAAATAGTCCCTAGCCTAAAATTATATATGCTGCGTTCTATTATTTATCGGAGTCTGAGTTCTGACTAGAAAGTCAGACGTTGCCTAGGAACACAACCCCTTTCCCACATTTTCGAGCTCGGAACTCGGACAACCCTTGTGGACATTATGCATACGAGATGAGTTTATTTGAGGCCAATGATAGTCTGCCTTGTCCATAAATGTCAATATATGTGAGCACTATTTTGTTGTAGCTTACAATTTTTTTTTTACAACAGTATGATGGTCAGTTTGACTATTAATCTTCATAAATCGATCACAAAAACTTAAAAATCATTTGTGTTAGGCGTAAGGTCTTCTGTAGGTCTAATCTTGGGGTTAGGCACATCAAACCCTGTGTGACGCTGGACATCAAGCACCACCCCGGGGGAAATACTGCGTTTTTAGGAAGTCACGCTGGAAAACCCAGCACCACTGGTGGAGAGACAGGCTTCAATTAACACAATAACACTTTCACATTGAAGAAACTGGTGTGCCTGAACACCAAATGGTGTCCAGACTTCCACATTCCACTAAATGAGGCAGAACCACCTCAACCACTGGCATTAACATTTATTTTGTATCTCCATCTGTTTGAATAGGGTACTGACTTGAAAGTACTTTCAACTGTCAAAAGGTGTGTTAAAAATGTTAAACAGTACTGAGTACACACTGAGGCAGGATGGGGAGTGAAGAGCGAACTTTAATGTGTGTCGAAGCACATTAAAGTTACAGCTTTTGATAAGGTGCAGTATTTTTCACATGAAGGCATACTTGTCAAAAATAAGGTTCACAGACCATGTACTGTATGTATTACATGCAAAAATATCAGTAAAGACTTTGATAGTATATTGTCGTAATTTGTATTGATCCAGCCCCCTTATTCTCCTTTTAAGAAAAGGTGTTAACAGTCATGTAGCTTGACATAAGGAAATTATCATGGTCACTGAAGGCCTACTTAATCTAACCAATAACCAATAACACAATATGAACCAGAGTGAAACATGTGATTCCTGTATAATTAATCAAAAATTAATGCTAACACATTTTCTATTTCTTGTTTCAATAGTAAAATTAAGAAAGCAAGACTAGTAGTTGTAGTCAGAATCTGCACTGCAGTCAAACTGTATAACAGGACAGTAAATATGTAACCACAAGGAGTAGTACAGTAAGTGCTGTACTAAAGCTATGAAATACACATTCGCATTCAAGCACCAAAAGGAAGAGAGCCAGGATCTGTTTTCACTAGACAAAAAGGATATTGCAAAACCCAAGTGCTACTGCATTGATTCATACAAACTATGCGGGAGGCCAAACCCGGTTTCAACAGTTCATGAAAGAAGTTCCCACACTTTATGCAAAGTGAGACAATCAAGAAGAACTGCATGAACTTATTCCATCAGGAACAAGCCTGAAGAAAAAGGTGCTGAAAGACCACTGCCAGCTCTTCTCCAAACTGTTTTTTCACGCCAGAGCCGACAGTGTGATTTAAAGGCGTTCTTTGGACATGAGTATTAGCCCTTCCCTTCTGCCTTGAGTAATGGTGGGAAGCTCCACAGTGGACAGAAATCTCAGCTGGCTGCCATGCTTGAGTCTCTTGTCCAAACCCCCGACAATCAACCAGAAGCAGAAACTATCCTTATTGATAAGTAAGCAATGGTGAACAGTTTGCCACCACGGAGCTCAAAAACATTTGACTACTAACCTGCATTTTGGGTTCTCCCCAAAATAGAGGCATATGTGAAATACAAAATAACAGACATAGTGTTCGACATCTACCAACAATCAAGTTTGAAGGCAGAAACTAGGTCAAAGAGAGGACATGGAGCCAGAAGCAAAGTGACCAGCAATGGCAAAATACACACAAACTGGCAAAACTTCCTCAGAGATGAAGAGAATAAAAGTGAGCTCTTTCACTTCCTCGCTGACAGAATTGCAGAAACTTTATCACCAAATCTTGTTATAGTGGCCAAAGTGGATCAAGCTGTCAGCAACCACTCCATCAACCTAGGTGATGTAAGTCCATGTAGTCATGAGGAAGCTGACATGGTCAAAGCCAGTGACACAGACGTTCATCTTATACCAGTCAGCAAGTTCTTCAGGACGTTGGTCTGCAACAATTGTGGCTCGCCAAGGAATGAACCTAAGATGGATCCCTGTACATGACCTCTATCAATGTATTGGAAGGGAGAAGAGCAGCAGTTTTCTCTTCTTTCATGCATTTACTGGTTGTGATGTTTTTCAGTCTTCTGTGGAAAAGGGAAGAATACTTGACAAACATGGAATATATTGGACAAAGCTTCTGAAATCTTCAGCCAGCTCAGTCACTACCCTCCAAGAATGGATAATGGCAACCTGAAGATTTTAGAAAATGTTGTGGTCATGATGTACGACAGATCCATCGAAGCAGGAGGAGTAGATGAATTCAGGTTGGACTTGTTTACCAAAAAGCAAAGGCCAGATGAAGCCATTCCTCCTACTCAAGCAGCATTGCTGCAGCATGTAAAGCGTTCAGCCTACCAGGCAGGCTGCATTTGGAGTCAGGCAACTGTATGACAGCCAGAACTACTGAGTCCTGAGTTTGGATGGCACAAGAAAGCTGATCTTTTGGGCAGAGTTTCACAAAGGTCCTTTTTTAAATTCCCAGGCTTCAACACACACACACACACTCACACACTCACACACACACACACACACACACACACACACACACCACACACACACACACACACACACACAACACACGTTGGTTTTAGTTTTAAAATGTTTTTATATGCTTTTCTTTTCACCAGCAGCTAAAGTGCACATTTTGTCTTACACAGTTAAAACAGCTATAAAGCAGTCTCTTGTTTTTAGAAGGACTACAGTCTTCACCCTGACCTGCGTGGACGGGGTACAGTGGCACTCGTATTGTCCTGCCGACTCTTCCCGGTCGGTGCATCTGTGCAGTACCGGTGGCCAGGCGTACTCCTTGCGGTCTGACAGCCTGTCTCTTTATCCTGGTCCAATTCCGCTGTCTATTGCATGTCTCACAGGGCGTCATCCTGCAACCCCAAAGGGCCTCTCCCTAAGTCCAGAATGCAGGTCTCAACCTCCATTTAAACCAGCACCACCTCAGGTCCTGTCCTCTGGGTCCAGCGCCGTTGTCTATCGCACGTCTCACTGCATGTTATCCTGCACCCCAAATAGGGTGTCTCCGCAGGTCCCAACCACAGGTCTCAACCGCCATCTAGACCAGCACCACCTCACATCCTGTCCTCGGTCCATCTCGTCCTAGTCAGCCACTGCATGTCGTTTTGCGCACACCTAATGGTGCCTCCGCGGATCCTGACCGCTATTAGCCCAGCACCAACTCAGGTCTCCTCTCCAACTCCTTCTCCAACTCCTCCCATTCTCAGCCCCACACCTATAGCTAGGTAGCTCCTATCTCACCTGATTAAGAGATGCGCTACCGGTGTGTTTGGAGAGTGTCCTTGTGCAAACTCAACACCTCCCCTAATTGGAAGATATGCCTCATGTGTGTTAGGAGTCGTCAGTGTCAAAACACAACACTATATGACCAAATGTGGATGCTGGATGCAAAGCAGATTGCCGCGGAATATGTAACTGCTATCACTTTGGTCTTACCTGTACAGCACTGTGCAGCTGTAAGTGCCGGGACTAGCAATGTTGGCCTAAATGAACATAAATACAATCACCCACACAAATGCAATGAACATGAACATAAATACAATAATTGTATGTGTCTTCAAAAAAGTAAATAACATACAATCTCTTGTTACTTTTGCATACTTCATAATACATTTTTGTTTCATGCATGTTTTTTCACATTATTACCACAAAAAGACTCAGAACACAAAACAGATATGTATGTCACATCCTCATAGTCATAAACATAGGATTCAAAGGTAAAACCCCTGAAATATATTCCATGAGTAAAATTATGTGGCAAAATACGTATTTTCCAAATGCCGGAAATGGTGGTCATCTTGGTAGCCATTTTGCATAATCAGTGGCTAACGTTATTTTTCAAATTATTGACCCCAGAGGGATAACCACACCAAATGTGGTGGTTGTATCCACTTGTGAACGACTGTCCTCTTTATCGAGACGGGTATGGCTGCAGCCTGGAGCGTCCCATGTCATCCGTCCCGTCTCAAGCGGTCCCGTCTCATGCTGAGGTGTGTCCAACGGCAAATTCAGAGGGTCAAAAATACGAAATCCGAATAATTTTCCAGATGGAGTCACGGGTTTTATTTTATTCATGATAGTTGACGCAGGCTTATTTTATTCCAGACGATAGTCTGCATTTATCTTGTCAACACAAGCATAACATTTTGAAATGAGCAAACTATATGTGTGGAAAAATTGTTACTTTAACAGTTTTAAACGTGTTTTCAATTGATTGCAACAAATGTAGTCACGAATTTACCCGTGACTCCATCTGGAAAATTATTCGCGATTTCGTATTTTTGACCCTCTGGATTTACCTGTTGGACACAACTCCGCATGAGACGGGACCGCATGAGACGGGACGGATGACATGGGACGCTCCAGGCTGCAGCCATATACTCTTGCCTTCATCTGCCCCACTATATCTTACCAGGCGAGGTCGCTGTTACTGAAGCTTCTAGCAATGAACCCATTTTCAAACCAATTCCTCTAAGTGGTTCAGTTCTTCACTAAAGCTTCATTTGCCCATCACTATTACTAGGCTCAAAAATGACCCACTGCCATTGGGCTTGTAAACAAAAGTAAGGTAGTTTTATGTTTTATTTATCTATTGTTGATGTTCATGTAATGCTCCATTTGTTTTGTTTTTTACTGTCACCATGTTTTTGTGATTCTTACATTGCTTGTCTGGTGTGTGGTACTGCTGGTTGTAAATCAAAGTGCCCCTCATAGATAATAAAGTTTCCTTGATCCATCAACAACCCCCCAATTTCTGTATGTACTTGTTTTTTCCACCTTAGAAACATTGCAAAACTCAGGCATGTTGTATCCTATGCTGAGATAGAAATGATTATACATGCCTTTGTTTCCTCGTGTTTGGATTACTGTAATTTTCTTTGGACTTGCTGCAGTAAATCATCTGTCGATCGATTGGCCAAGAATGCTGCTGCTAGGCTGCTGACAAGACCAGGGAGGTCATGTAACAATTTCCTGGCCTCATTGCACTGGCTGCCTGTTAAATTCAGTATCCAGTTTAAGATTCTTGTCATTACCTACAGAGCCATCCATGGTCAGGCACCGGCCTGCATCAGTGATCTGCTGCACCTTTATGTTGTCAGCAGATCTTTGAGGTCCTCAGATCAGGGCTCACTGGCTGTTCCCGTGCTAAGCTGAAAACCAAAGTTGATAGAGCTTTTGGCTCCTAGACAGTGGAACACTTTACCTCATGTTTTAAAAGTGGCTACTTCTGCTGACATTCTAAAAAAGCTCTAAAGACGCATCTTTTTAGTCAGGCGTTTGTCAGTCTCGCTTTGCCAGACCTTCATCCACAGCGCTGCGGAGGCGGGTCTGGCTAGTCCACACAGCAATCTGGGATGGGAGAAAAACATGCTCTGGTTTATTGGCATTTCTTTAGAACCTATCACAATCGTCGTTGGCGGCGCTAGGCTCTGGATGGAGCCACGGTGCCATTACAGAATAGACTCAGGAAGGAGGGAAATTGTTTTGGTGAAACATGTGTATGTTCAAAAGTTGTTTTAGTCGTGCAACAGAAAACTCTGATTGGACAGATAGTCTAGCTAGTTGTCTGGATTTACAATGCAGAGATCTGGGGAGCAGTTAACCATAGGCCTCAGAAATCCAGATTTTATTATGACAAAATGAAGAAAGCGGAAGTTAACGGGAAATCCGAAAATGTACATCTGAAAAAAGTGAAGAATTTCTGGCACAATGAGAGCAATCTTGGAAGGGGAACGTTGTGGATATATACTAGACGTTTGTTTAACCAAATCGTTGACTTTATTCCAATGTTTTTTTATGCTTTTGTATTTTACTATGATTTACTGTGATTTATTGTGCTTTTTATGATTACTGATTTGTTATAATGTAAAAAATAGTTTGTTTATACATGTCGAAGCAATCTTCTACTGTTATGCTTACTCAATTGGGGGTGTTGTTGGGGACAGAAGAGTTTGAATTTGCTAATGAGTGTAACTATTTAGGTGTCATTATAGACTCTAGATTTTCTTTTAACCCTCATGTGGTCCTCGGGTCAGATTGACTGGTTTTCCTATATTAATGTTCTTTTTAATTACCCAACTGTATTTACCCAAAATAACATGATTGATTCCACACAACGCTCTTTGTAAAGTACAAATCTCTACTTTCATTAATTTTGGGGTGTCTTATTCAATTTTATATTTATTTGAAAAAAAAACTAAAGTGGTTTTGAAATAGTTTTGAGTAAAAGTTGACATATTCCAGACTATGATTATCCATCAACATACCTTTCCTGTAATTTTAGTCTAAATAATTCCTAATTTCTGCTTTTATAATACAAACATTAGGTATAATTTCCTACTAATGAAGTTTGTTGACCATAAATTTAAAAAATAACTGTAGAACTAAAGTTAATAAGTTAGTGTTACGTAGTGTTTATTGCAATATCTTAGAGAAATAAAACTTATTGAGTTTTGATAATTATTGTAAATTGTCCTCATTGTGGTTCATTTGTGAAGTAATTCATGGCCTGGCGCCACCCCCACTACTGAGGTTCCTTTTTGAAAAAACCTCCTTCAGCCATAATGCACTATCTATTAAAGGTAGTGTATTATGGAACACAACATCTCCCAACAATCTCCCAACAATGAGGGAACGCCCCACTTTGGCCTCCTTTAATAGCCAGGTAAAGCTGTGGCTTTAGAGCTACAACCAAACGTGTAACCACCTCTAACTGTATGCTGTACTGACTTAGCCCAGTAGAATAAGTATGTTCTAGTGGAGCATAATAAGGAATTGTGTTTTCATTTTAACTACTAATGAGTTCTGTTCTTGTGTTTTTCCTTTCTTTTTGTTTCTTCTTGTTTTAAATACTAAATGTTACTATATTTTGTCTTTTTTTGTAACTCCAACCTGCCTAATGGACTGCAGATGGAAATTAGCCCTCGGGCTACAATCTGGCACATTTAAGTGGACTGAAAAAATTAAGAGTAGTGACTACCTGTTCTGTTCACCAACCTACACCTGTTTGAGGGTTGCTTCGCCATCAATCGGAAAAGTTCTGCTGTTCACCCTACCTTAACACAGTGTATGAAAGTACATAGTCAATTCATCTGCACTTCAAAATCCCATAATGAGCCCAACCTCTGACCCATGAATTGTAAAAACCATATAAAGATTTGACAGGAACATGCAAGACTAACAATACTTTTACAGGACCAGCAGGTGGCGACTCTACTCCACGAATCAGTTCTGAGAGTCAGGCCATCAGTGAAGTGGTATTCTTTCTCAGTCTATTCCTTCCAACCTCCAGCCACTAAATCCTCTCTTGTTCTCTCTTTTGTTTGTGAGTGGATGTAGAAATGTGCAAAATTAAATGTAGGTGTTCACATTACATATGTGAACAAAAAAAAAGTACTCAAAGTATTCTGTGAAACAATGACAGAAATTCAAAAAGAAGTTCTTAATAATTATACTATAGCTTAATTATCCCTGTTTAACATATTGTGATGTTATGTGGGCAAGTACGTTTTGGACGTATCTGTCCAAAATAGAAAAAGTTCATTGGATTAATAACCTTCTCCAACGCTGTACACCACGTGCACCAATCTTTTTTTTTTTTAAGTTTGACTGTTTTCGACATTAACATTCTTCAAACCTGTATATTTGTGTTTTGATTAAAATATAAAAAACAGATTTACTTTATAGTTTTAGATATTATTTTGTTAACAATTAATATTATAATAATATAATTTCCATAATTACCCAACAACTGAGGCTGAGCATCTTCATCTTCATATGTACAAAACATACAGTGTTGAGTTATTTTGTGGAATGAAAACCAAAATTTATTGGCTTCCTCTGTAATTTAAAAAAAAAATAGACTTGGAAATGCCCTGCTGTCTAAACTATATGATTTTGGAGGAAAAAAAAAGATAACTCTTAGAAAATTGTTTTTACTGTAAACATGGCAATTATTTTTGTTTCTCTACATGTATTTATTTTTATTAAATTTTTATGAATTTGCACACTAACACTTATGATGTAATTTGGATTTTGTACTTCTGTGTATGTGCTTTGGTTGTGGTTTTTATATAAGCCGTTACATGTTTCTACCACACCCTCATGTGTTTTTTTTAATTTCTTCAATGTAATTTCTTTTTTATGTTCAGTAAAACTATTAAACTAAACTAAACTTAAACAAAATTAAATGTTTACTGCTTTAAATTTAAAATATTTTCTTGCTTAAAGCTTAAATGCGTAACTTTTTGATATTACTGAACGTCCGTTCCATTAAGCCATTGCCAAATGAGTTGAGAACTCTCTCTGTATTTCTCAGTATGGCTATGTCCTCCTTGGCTACCAGCAACTGTGTGGAGGAAGGAGGGGGGCACGATCACGGAAGGCTTGTGTCATGTGGAATTCCTCATGGAGGAAACAGACTATGCGCTTATTTGTTTTGGAGAGCAATGTTAATGTGGATGATCGATACAAAGCAGGTTATGCCTGATTAGGAAGGCTATTTATACGTATATAGCCACACATCTTTGGGCGTAAGTAGGTAGCAATCTGTTTTTGAATGTAAGACATTAAACAAATACAGTTAATGCAGACAGCATTTTTTAAATCTCACAAGGATTAAGTACAATCCCATTGTCTTCAGAGCATTTTATTAATGTACTTTAAGGAAAGCTAAGATGGTTTCTGCTATCTCCCTCAACAGTCACACAGGGAATGAGGTGCAGTATAACTGCCAGCCACAGTGGAGAGAAATGTATCATAGTTATTGCATTCACATTATGTCTGTACTCAAAATGAATAGCTGTATCCTCTGTCTCTGCACAGCATAGCACTAAAGAGCATTGATAATAAAAACCTCTAGTTTTTATCTTGGAATTGCCGAATGTCAGATTCCTTTTAGTCAAATGTTTTTTTTTTTTACATTTTTTTAATGCACACACCTTACTGACGCATCCTGATTTCTAAACACAAATTGTAACTTGAACCAATATGTTATATATTGTAGAAGCTTGGTTTCTGCACCCTGCTATGCCCTCCTACGCCCTACTACACCCTGCAGTGCCCTGCTATGCCATGAACTACTACAACTACTATTTCTAGTTATAGTGCCATTATCTTTATTGTGACTATTATTGTTTTAGTTCTCTAAAGTCTATAAGTTCATTACACCCCCAACCGGCCGTCAGACTCCGCCAACCAAGAGCCTGGGTCTGTCCAAGGTTTCTCTCTAAAAGGAAGTTTTTCCTCTCCACTGTTGCCCTAAATGAATCTTGGGGGAATAATTGGAATTGCTGGGTCTTTGGAAATTATAGAGTGTGGTCTAGACATACTCTATCTGTAAAGTGTCTTATGATAACTCTTGTTATGATTTGGTACTATGAATACAATTGAATTGAATTGAAATGTCAAAGCACATGGAACATTGTCTCTCCTGCAATACATTTAGACAAGATGAGTGTGTGGGCTGTCTTACGTCTGCCTATCATATGCACACTCCCATTAAGTCCATGAGGCTTTTGTTTACACCATAATAAAGAATAGTAACAGCCTTCCTCTCAGTGCGAGATTGGCTGACTCCACTGTTTAAATGCCTCCTTAAAACACATTTTTAAAAGATGACCTACACCTAACTGTGTCTTCTCTTCCATTATCACAACAATGCATATTTCCTATTTTTTCTACTTTTTTATGGTTTTAATTTAATTTTACTTTCAGCTTCAGAAACACAGAGCAAATCTGATTTAAAAAAAAAAAAAGCTGATATCAGCTCAACCCTAGTATACTCCATCCCATCTCAGTTCACTTCTAAGATGTAAACACCTGAGGGGTCTAAATTAATCCATGGAAATGTATCCCTGTAGTTACAATACACTTCCTCCATAGCTGTCCATCATGCAACCTGACAGAGCAAGCGTTCCATTTCTCCCCTGCCTCGGTTCAAGGCTGATGTTTAATCTATGAGAAGAGATCGCAGGTGCCGTTGATGCGACAGGAAACAATCCCATCCATATGCATGAAGTGTTAGTGGATTCAGGTTTGTTGTGAGGTCCCGTCTACTGGGACCGACTGAGATGGAGAGTAATCTCAGAGGACTCACCAAGTAGTGGTAGAAATAAATAAGATGAGATGAGCAAAGGCCAGTGACTGACCTGGTTGTCACTGGATATGGTATAAATAAATAAATAAGTAAATATTAAATAAACAAATAAAGTAAATTCTTAGCCTGGCTACAAAATTTTAATCAGGCATGGGCAAATTACGGCCCACCGGCCATGTAAGGCCCGTGAGGGTTTTTAATCCGGCCCGCCTAACTTATCTCAAACTATATTATTAAATTTAATTATTTTAAATCACATTCATTTTTGACTTCCCTGCAAATGCCTTGAAATTTTTTTCACCAATGTTTTTCCAAATGCACATGAATGAACTTCCCTTTAACTTCACAGTGTTTAAGAATGAGTGGACAGCAAAATATTTCTTTTACTGATGTTTGATCAATGGCTGTATGTCTGATGTGCCAGGAAATCGTTGCAGTTTTTAAAGAATACAACATCAGCCGTCACTTTGCAACGAAGCATGCTAACTATGCTAGCAAGCGGTCAACGCAGGAACGGGAAGCTATTGCTGCGAGGTTGATGGCTAATTTACCGACAAACTGCGATTTAGGAGTCTACCACCAAGGCAAGTTTTCAGCTAGCATTTAAATTAGCAAAGGCTAACAAGCATTTCTCAGAAGGTGAGTTTTTGAAAGACAGCATGATAGAGACAGCAGGTCTCTTATGTCCGCAGAGCAAAGGCAAGTTTGAAAAGATCAGTTTATTTATCAGTTTAGTGCTATTTATTACCACTGGATGAAAGTAACAACGTAAAAGACACTGCTTAGCTCCTTATTTTTATCAAGGGATTTACGAAAGTTTTGAGATAACTAAAGGAGTCAGTGAAAGGAAAGACGCGGGGAGAGGACAGGCAACCGCTCTACCAGTGAGCCACAGCCGCCCCTACCCTTCCTTATATGACAGCGTGTCAGCTGCCATCGAGAGAATGAAGCTACCTTGGAGTAAACTTGCCAATGTCACCACGGACGGATCGCAAAATTTAACTGGAAAACACGTTGGGCTGCTGAAAAGAATCCAAGATAAAGTGAAAGAGGAAAACCCTGCACAGGATGTTCTTTTCCTTCACTGCATCATTCATCAGGAATCTCTATGTAAGTCTGTTTTGCAACTTAATCATGTGGTGAATCCCGTAGTAAAACTGGTGAAGTTTATTCGAGCAAGGGAACATATTTTCCTACATGAATGAGCTGAACGTGAAGCTACAACATGTACGACATGTACACAAATGTAAGAGCCTTCAAATCCAAGCTGACTTTATTCTCCAGACAAATTTCAAATGAGTCTTTTGCTCATTTCCCCACAGGTTTTCTGATTTTGAAAAAATCGACACGTCCCTTCAGCTGGTGTCCTGTCCCCTGTCACACGACCTAGAAACAGCACCGAATGACCTGCAACTGGAACTCATCGATCTTCAGTCTGACTCCATCTTGAAGGAGAAGTTTAACTCTTTTAAACTGAATGACCTTTATGCTGCACTCAACGAAGCCACGTTTCCAAACCACTGGAGGACGGCACAGAAGATGCTGGCGTTGTTTGGTTCGACCTACTTGTGTGAGCAGACGTTCAGGGTCACGAACATCACCAAAACCCCTCACAGATCAAAGTTAACTGACCAACACCTCAGATTCATTCTGAGAATTGCCACTACAAAACTAACCCCAGACTTTGATGCACTGGCAAAAATGGGAGCCCAACAACACTGTTCCCACTGAAATGTAACGTGAGTTACTGTCATGAAAAAAATGTATTGTTTCCTATGCTGCCTGTTAAAGGTCAAAACGTTTTACATAATAGTTTTTACACATAAACATAAACACCTGAGTGTTTAGTGTGGGCCAAGGCTGGCCTACCTGTCAAATTTGAGAACTCAGTGTTGCCCGGGAGTCAAAAGGTTTGCCCACCCCTGGACTAAATACATTGATTCCCTCTAAACCTAGATGGTACTGAGATCAACTGCATATTTAAGAAAGATAGGATTTTATACAAAAACCTAGCAGAGGCCATTTTCAATTCAGTTCAATTTTATTTCTATAGAGCCAAATCACAACAGTTATCTCATTGCGGATTTCATAAAAGAGCAGGTCTAGACCATACTCTGATGTTATTTACAGAAACCCAACAGTTCCCACCAAGAGCAAGCACTAGGCAACAGAGGCAAGAAAAAACTTCCTTTAAGACGCAGAAACCTCGAGCAGAACCATGTCTCAGGGTGGGCGGTCATCTGCCACGACCGGTTGGGGGAGAGAGAAAGAGAGAGAGAGAGACAGACAGAGACAGAGAAGAGACATACAGAGAGTGAGAGAGAGACATGGAGAATTGTAGTAGAGGGTGTCAAGCAGGAACATGGAGGGAGCAGGTGACTCCAACCACAGATCCAGACTCCACAGATCCAGAGCCAGAAACACCTGCAGGAAGCGATAGGAGGAGAGAGGAGAGGGGCAAGAGAGCACAAGACTCCGGGAAAGGGAAGAAGTTGAGTTAGTAACATGCATTAATGGGATGAGTTTGCATACAGATGGAGAGAAGGAGGAGGAGAGAGGAGCTCGGTGCATCATGGGAAGTCCACCGGCAGTGGAGTCCCTTTGCCACTAACCTAAAAGCAATTGATGTCAGAGGTCATGAATGTTTGTTTTTCTGTTCTCCTGCCACATATGAGAAATGCTCTTACATACCTACCCTCATATTATATAACATACAGCAATAATAACAGCACATTTTAAAAAGAAGCAAGGAAGTTAAAGAGCTGGTTAGCAGGGCAACAGGAGTCATGACAAATATTCTGTCCCTTCTTCCGACGTTTGGAGTCCCAGGTGGACAGCCTGGATGGTGGAATTAAACGCCAAGCTATAATGAACAAACAGAACGCTTGCAGTGGCAGCCTCACGTTGTTAAATAACTGTAAGCAACATAATGACACTGCATCATCACAGACCTAGTTGCCTTGTACTGACAAGGTTCATTGGCAACAGTGGACAAGTGACTGCAAAACATGCAGGCGCTGTAGACCACATGAGACCTTAATTATAACAGATGTTGAAGGAACAGGTCTATAACCATTCAGGCAGTTTGGGTTAGATGTTTTAGCCATAAGAACAATAAAAGCAGACTTTTGCTCTAATACAAGAGCAAAAGGTGTCTATCTAAACTAGCGTTTTCTTTGGGCGCCTAGTCTTGAAACCCTTAAAATATGTATATTTTCACCAGACTTGATGCAACATGAATATGTTTTAAGAATAAGGCAATTCATTTGCCGGGAAAAAGAGAGAATAATGATAATTCCTTCAGTTTCAATAGGGCCGTTGGCGCTTTCGGCGCTCGGGCCCTAATAAAAGATAGGAGCAAACCTGCCCATCAACCCACCATTTCAGGGTGACGGCCTAGGTTAAGTCTGGGCATGCATCCTTTCTACTGATTTGTCTTAGCCGAAGGTTCCTAACCTAAGGTTCAGTTATTGAAAAATGGAGGTATAATGGCAGTAGGGCATAGCCTGTGTCAAACCTGCATTACAGTTTATTCAACTTTATTGGCTAGGAAGTATTAGTAAGGCATCAACCAGCCCTCCAGCATCACAGCCAGTGCCCAAAGGCATGGACCTTTTCAGTTGCCTCTCTGTCATCTCCGCAAAAGTTATGTTAAATTGTTTATTTTACAAGTTGTGCTTAACCCTCTTGTTGTCTTTGGGTCAAATTTCAACAGGTTTTTATATCAGAAATTTGGGTTTCTTTCAAACTAATTATCCTAAAAAGTAACGTGGATGGTTCCCAACAACCTTCCTCACAAGTTAAATGAATAATCAGTTCATTACTTTAATTGAATTTGGTTTTTTTTTGCCACTTTTATAGCGTTTAGAGAAGAAAGTAATTGATAAAAAAACTTGAGCGTGACAAATGTATAAAAAAAATGCTTTAAACATTTGGGAAAAAAACACAAAAATTTTAAAAGGCTCAGAAAAAGTCGGGAACATTGATAAAGGTTTTTCATTTGAAATTTTGACTGAGAACAACAAAAATCTGCAGGCCTGCGGGAAAACAAGGCTTACTGTGGTTGACGTTGGATAGTGTGTGGCTATGAGTCCATCATCAGGATAGGGAAATCAACTTGCCAGTCTCCTGCCGACTCTGAGAAGATGAGTTCAAACTGGACGGGCGGAACCATCTCTGCGTCTCGCTCCATCTCTCCATCAGAGCGGAGGAATTGAAGACGACTGCTACTACTCTGCTGGGCACCCTGCTTGCCTGTGTGCAGGCGCTGGACGGTGACCTGGGTGGCCTCCGTGCCTCTGTTGGTTTCCAGCTGCATCTTGGGAGCTGTGGTGTCCTTTCACCGAGACTTGTCTGGATCCATGAGTGCCGGTGCCATTCAACCGGGTTACTTATTTCTGTGCCGACTGCACCACAATACTGCACTATGTGCAACCTGAACAATTGGTCTATTTAAATTGATCATACTATTTAAGCAGTTGCACATTTTTGTATTCCCAACTTGTATTTTCAAAATGTTATCCTATTATTTTTTTCATTAATTTATCTGTTTTTGAATCAAAATTTACTTTATTTATATTCTGTGCGTTGACGTTTTGCTTGCAAATTTTTAATTTCCCCTTTTATTGGGTCATAAATATCTATCTATCTACTATCTACATTATCTTCCCCATGTAAAGGATTATTATTTTATTGATTTAAAACTGTTTTTTCCCCTTTTATTTCCCCGTCCCCCCTTCTGATATCGCTGTAAAAATCACTCAAACAGCTTTTAAAAAAAAAAAAATCTGCTAAATAGACATGGGCTTCATGGGGGTGGGGCGCTTTTGCTGAAAAGGGTGGGCGGGGCGGCATATTTCCGCTCTCCAAGGGTTTTAATTACAAGTTGAGTTGAGAGGAAAAAGCGATAGAAAAAAGTCTCCATCCGAGTGTTTACCTAGTTGCCCCCTGCTGCCTTGCAGTTTAAGGGGCCGTGTCTTTGCCGACACATATGGGGCTAACACTTTTTTCCCGCTTGTAACCAGAGCCTTTTAAATTTCCTCAATTAAGATCCGCTCGTTAAAGAAAAAGAGGGAGGAGGAAGGGGAGGGGTAAGAAGCCAAGCAAAAAAAAGGGGAAAAAAAAAGGGTGGGAAAAGTCTTGCCCCTGTAACTGTGAACTGAACAGATAAATTCGAAGGGTTTATTCATTTATTTTTGGTAGGTGGGGTGCGTAATTCATCGTATTCACATTTCGATATTTTTAAATTCGCTATCTTTTTCTAATCATATTTTAAAATTGTTTTAATTGCATTCTTTACCCTGATGGTTTCTATTTTTGTTTTCTAGGTGGTCCAATGCAACGAAATTTTTTTTCCCACGCCTTCCCCAAAATTTTTTTTTTGGAAGAAAAATAAAAATTTTAAATGGGGGTTCGGGCATTTACCTTTTTGCTTGTGGTATTTTTTTTTGTGTTTTTTTTTTATTTAAAAATCCACCCGTTATGAAATTTTAACCCAAGGGGTTTTTTGCTAGCTTTAAAACGTCTAGCTTTTAATTTTTTCCCTTTTTTGGCCTTTCTGCCAAGCCGTGGTTTTCCCGGTTATATTGCAAGCTGTGTTTGCATATCTGTAAACATGGGTTTGGTTTTGGTTAAAGTGAGGGGGAGAAAAATTTGGGTGGGGGGGTGTGTGGGGGTGTGGGGTGTGGGGGTGTTTGGGGTTTGTGTTGGTTGTGTAGGTGACGGGGACGGGTACTTCCCATTTTGCGCAGAAATGTCCCCCCTAGTCTTGCGCGCTGACAGTTTTGTAGGGTTTAATTTAAAAAAAGCCCTTTTTCCCCCACAAGCGGCCCTGCAGTCGGGCCAGCCAACCGCAGCCCTTCCCAAAAAGCACTGAGAAAACTCATAAACATCCACTAAAGCATTCTCTCTCCCTCTTACACCCTGCATGCTGCAGGGCCACACCCCACACCCACCCCCACACACCCACACCACCACCCCACACCCACACACCCAAAACACCACACCACACACACACCCCCCGGGGAAGTGCACACACACTGACATTACAGTGTTTTAAATTAAAAATTAAATTCAATTTTATAATACAAACCCTTTTTAAATTAACTTGATTGGTTGCCCACACGTTTATTCTCGTTGTGTTTTGGGTTTCTGCTCCCAAACCCATTGATTTCTTTACATTTGAACTTTCCATGTGACCTCAGTGCCTCTTGACTCTAGGAAGTCAGAAGTTAGAAGGAAACTACAAAGCGTCGTTGTCATAACATGATACACCGTCTTGTCTCATCGCATTGGTGTAAACTAAACGTGGAGAGCGAGTGCCAGAAGTCAGCAGCGTTGTCCTGGAAACCACTTTACTCGTTTGTTTTGCACTTTAGCCTTCTGGCACGTCATTCGAATGTTGAGAAAGTGGTGGTGTGTGTACATGTTTGAGAGTGTAGATGGCGCCATGTGATTCCAAGGGACTGGCTACTTGCCTAGACATCCAGACTAGCCTGTCTCCGATACACACACCACACCCCACACACACACACACACACACACCACACACACACACACACACACAATAATAATAATAATAACATGAAACCTGAAATACATGTTGTAGTGAAAACAGAACAACAATATATATATATATATATAGATATATATATATATATATATATATATATATATATATATATATACACAACATATATTAGGGCTGTCAACGTTAACACGATAAAGCTGCAGTGCGAAACATTTGATATTAATGAACGTCCGTACATTCAAGTCGTTGCCAAATAGGTTGCTACAAAGCTACAAAGTTGCTTCAACTCTCTCTGGATTTCTCAGTATGACTATGTTCAGAAGATTGTGTCGTCCGGTGACTTTGCCCATCAGAAGCTCAAGTGACAATATTGACCTCTTCTGAAGCGTCCATCATATTTTTTTAACCCTCCGTGTTCTCCTTGGCTACTAGCAACTGTGTGGAGAAGGGGTGTTGTTGTCATTACTTTGAATTCTTCATGGGGGCGACAGAAACTACACATGTGATTAATCGAAGAAAATGAACGCGTCATTCTTTAAACAACAAGTAAGCGTTTTATCATTTGACCCCATCTTCTTTCCGTTATCGCAGCACGGAAGGTTACATTCGTCTTACACTCTTGGCAAGACTGATGCTAGCAAAGATGCTAGTGCTGAGACAGGGTCAACAAGCTACAGGCAACATTAGAAGAAGAGGTCAGCGCTATCATCTGAATACTCTACCTGCTAGTCTGCCTGAACAACTAGTTGGAAGTCCAGACTGTATGATTGGTTGACAGGAGGCATGTTGCACAGATGCACACTTTGTGAAGTTATTATCTTTAACCAAGAATGTAGAGAGTGTTCCCTCTGGCTCTTCACATACATTATGGCATTCTTCTTCTGATACAGGCCTACTTGTTGTTGCATTCATTTGAGATGACGTTACTATGCAAAGAAATTACAGGTAAACGTTTTATGTGACTTTATAGCGACGTTACTTCATAACAGTTGTTGGTTACTGCGATATATGTCTGCACGTCATGTGGATGCCTCAGTAAATTAAGATTATTGAACACTTGTCAAATGAATGTTAAGGGTTCAGATAATAAAACTTTGTTTAATTTGTTCATTTAAATCAGTATGTCATGCATTTATTTATTTCAACACTGCACGTTTACAAGATCCTAGTATTTTAAATTTGCAATTAACTGTGATTAATCGCAATCCATTACTGTGTTTCACTTGATTACATTTTAACCCATTGACGGTACTAGTGTGTAAATGTGCTGTATTTATATAGCGCTTTTCTAGTCTTAACGACTACTCAAAGCGCTTTTACATTTTACATTATACCATTCACACACATTCACACACTGTGGCCGAGGCTGCCGTACAAGGTGCCACCTGGATCAGATAAACACTCACACACATTTACACACTGATGGCACAGCATCGGGAGAAACTCAGGGTTCCGTGTTTTGCTCAAGGACACTTTGACATGGGACTGCAGAGCCAGGATTGGAACCACCAAACTTCCAATTGGTACCGCTGAGCCACAGCTGCAACAACAGACACATCAACATCAACAACAGAAAAACCAGCAAATGCTGCAATGTATATTTTAAATTGAAAGAATTGGAGAATTTTGGGCATCTGGTAAGGATGCACTCTGAGTGCCTCCCTAGCGAGTTGTTCCAGCTATGTCCAGCTGGGAGTATGCCTGGGGCACAGCCCAGGACTAGGTGGAGTAATTAAAAAGCCACCCTGGCCCCAGAACGCCTCGGGATCCATCAGTCAGAGCTGGCTTATGTGGCCAATGGGGACATTGAACCTGAGTGGACAATGTTCAAAGTTTCCATTGCTGAAGCTGCGGCGGCGAGCTGTGGTCTTAGGGTTTTAGGTGCCTCAAGGGGCGGTAACCCACAAACACCCCGGTGGACACCGGGGGTCAGGGAAGCCGTCCGACTGAAGAAGGAGTCCTTCCGGGATATGTTATCCCATAGGACTCCGGAGGCAGTTGCAAGGTACCGACGGGCCCGAAGGGCGGCAGCCTCTGCCGTGACAGAGGCAAGGCAGCGGGTGTGGGAGAAGTTCGGAGAAGATATGGAGAAGGACTTTCGGTCGGCACCAAGGTGCTTCTGCAAAACCGTTCGCCACCTCAGGAGGGGGAAGCGAGGAATCATCCAAGCTGTTTAAAGTAAATTCCGTCCTGGTCGTGGAACAACGGACCAGATCTTTACTCTCGCAAGGATCTTGGAGGGGGCCTGGGAGTATGCCCAACCAGTCTACATGTGTTTTGTGGATCTGGAGAAGGCGTATGACCGGGTCCCCCGGGAGAAATTGTGGGAGGTGCTGCGGGAGTACGGGGTGAGGGGGTTCCTTCTCAGGGCCATCCAATCTCTGTATGACGAAAGCGAGAGCTGTGTCCGGGTTCTCGGCAGTAAGTGGGACTCGTTCCAGGTGAGGGTTGTCCTCCGCCAGGGCTGCGCTTTGTCACCAATCCTGTTTATAATATTTATGGACAGGATATCGAGGCGTAGTCGGGGCGGGGAGGGGTTGCAGTTCGGTGGGTTCAGGATCTCATCGCTGCTTTTTGCAGATGATGTGGTCCTGATGGCGTCATCGGTCTGTGACGTTCAGTGCTTAAATCTGAGGCCATGGTTCTCAGCAGGATACCAATGGAGTGCTTTCTTCAGGTAGGGAGTGAGTCCTTACCCCAAGTGAAGGAGTTTAAGTACCTTGGGGTCTTATTGGCGAGTGAGGGGACCATGGAACGTGAGATTGGTCGGAGAATCGGAGCAGCGGGTGCGGTATTACATTCTGTTTATCGCACCGTTGTGACGAAAAGAGAGCTGAGCCAGAAGGCAAAGCTCTTGATCTACCGGGCAATTTTCGTTCCTACCCTCACCTATGGGAATTAAGGTTGGGTCATGACCGAAAGAACGAGATCCAGGGTACAAGCGGCCGAAATAGGTTTACTCAGGAGGGTGGCTGGCGTCTCCCTTAGAGATAGGGTGAGAAGCTCAGTCATCCGAGAGGAGCTCGGAGTAGAGCCGCTGCTCCTTTGCGTCGAAAGGAGCTAGTTGAGGTGGTTTGGGCATCTGGTAAGGATGCCTCCTGGGCGCCTCCCTAGGGAGGTGTTCCAGGCACGTCCAGCTGGGAGGAGGCCTCGAGGAAGACCCAGGACTAGGTGGAGAGATTATATCTCCAACCTGGCCTGGGAACGCCTCGGGATACCCCAGTCGAAGCTGGTTGATGTGGCTCGGGAAAGGGAAGTTTGGGGTCCCCTACTGGAGCTGCTGCCCCCGCGACCCGATACCGGATAAGCAGATGAAGATGGATGGATGGATTTATTATTTAAGTTTTGGTTTGGCTAGGTTAGGGTTAGGGGCTAGGGTTAGGGTTAGGTTTCAGCACTCACTGGATCGGTTCGCACCGAGTGTAAAGCGGCTGGGGGAGGATCAGCACCTCTAAATCTGAGGCCATGGTTCTCAGCAGGAAACCGATGGGTGCTTTCTTCGGGGGAGTGAGTCCTTACCCCAATGAAGGAGTTTAAGTACCTTGGGGTCTTGTTCGCGAGTGAGGGGACCATGGAGCGTGGATTGGTCGAGAATCGGAGCAGCCGGTGCGGTATTACATTCCGTTTATCGCACCGTTGTGACGAAAAGAGAGCTGAGCCAGAAGGCCAAGCTCTCGATCTACCGGGCAATTTTCTTTCCTACCCTCACCTATGGTCATGAAGGCTGGGTCATGACCGAAAGAACGAGATCCAGGGTACAACGGCCGAATGGGTTTCCTCAGGAGGGTGGCTGGCGTCTCCCTTAGAGATAGGGTGAGAAGCTCAGTCATCCGAGAGGAGCTCGGAGTAGAGCCGCTGCTCCTTCGCATCGAAAGGAGCCAGTTGAGGTGGTTCGGGCATCTGGTAAGGATGCCTCCTGGGCGCCTCCCTAGGAGGTGTTCCAGGCACGTCCAGCTGGGAGGAGGCCTCGGGAAGACCCAGGACTAGGTGGAGTAGATTTTAATCTCCAACCCGGCCTGGGAACGCCTCGGGATCCCCCAGTCGGAGCTGGTTGAAAGTGGCTCGGAAAGGAAAATTGGGGGTCCCCTACTGAGCTGCTGCCCCCGCGACCCGATACCAGATAAGCGGATGAAGACGGATGGATGGATGGTTTCAGGTGGTCTAGCGTTAGGTTAGGGTTAGCAGCGTTAGGGTTAAGGTTAGGGGGTTAGGGTTAGGGTTGAGGTTTAGGAAAGCAATAGACGGTTGGGCTCAGGAAAGCAATAACGGGACTTGGGACAACAACGGGAAGGTTGGGTTTAGGAAAATAACAACAGAACGGTTTTGGTTGGGCTAGGGTTAGGGTTAGGGGCGTTAGGGTTAGGGCTAGGGTTAGGTCGTTAGGGTCATGGTTTAGGAAAGCAATAGAGGGTTGGGTTCAGAAAAGCAATAACGGGACTTGGGACAACAACGGGAAGGTTGTGTTTAGGAAAATAACAACAGAATGGTTTTGGTTGGGCTAGGGTTAGGGTTAGGGGCTAGGGTTTAGGAAAGCAATAGACGGTTGGGTTTAGGAAAGCAATAATGGGACTTGGGACAACAACGGGAAGGTTGGGTTTAGGAAAATGACAACAGGATGGTTTTGGTTGGGCTAGGGTTAGGGTTAGGGTTAGGGGCGTTAGGGTTAGGGTTAGGGTTTAGGAAAGCAATAGACGGTTGGGTTTAGAAAGCAATAATGGGACTTGGGACAACAACGGGAAGGTTGGGTTTAGGAAAATAACAATAGGATGTTTTTGGTTGGGCTAGGGTTAGGGTTAGGGTTAGGGCTTAGGAAAGCAATAGACGGTTGGGTTTAGGAAAGCAATAACGGGACTTGGGACAACAACGGGAAGGTTGGGTTTAGGAAAATAACTACAGGATGTTTTTGGTTGGGCCAGGGTTAGGGTTAGGGTTAGGGGTGTTAGGGTTAGGGGGTTAGGGTTAGGGTTTAGGTTTAGGAAAGCAATAGACGGTTGGGTTTAGGAAAGCAATAACAGGACTTGGGACAACAATGGGAAGGTTGGGTTTAGGAAAATAACAGGATGGTTTCAGTTGGTCTAGGGTTAGGGTTAGGGTTAGGGGCGTTAGGGTTAGGGGGTTAGGGTTAGGGTTTAGGAAAGCAATAGAGAGTTGGGTTTAGGATAGCAATAACAGGACTTGGGATAACAACGGGAAGGTTGGGTTTAGGAAAATAACAGGATGGTTTTGGTTGGGCTAGGGTTAGGGGCGTTAGGGTAAGGGGGTTAGGGTTAGGGTTTAGGTTTAGGAAAGCAACAGACGGTTGGGCTTAGGAAAGCAATAACAGGACTTGGGACAACAACGGGAAGGTTGGGTTTAGGAAAATAACCACAGGATGGTTTTGGTTGGGCTAGGGTTAGGGTTAGGGGGTTAGGGTAGGAGGGTTAGGGGTTAGGGGTAAGGGTAGGAGGGTTGGGGTCAGGGGTTAGGGTAGGAGGGTTAGGGGTTAGGATAGGAGGGTTAGGGTCAGGGGTTAGGGTAGGAGGGTAAAGGTCAGGGGTTAGGGTAGGAGGGTAAAGGTCAGGGGTTAGGGGTAAGGGTAGGAGGGTTGGGGTCAGGGGTTAGGGTAGGAGGGTTAGGGGTTAGGGTAGGAGGGTTAGGGTCAGGGATTAGGTGGAGGGTAAAGGTCAGGGTTAGGGTAGGAGGGTTAGGGGTTAGGGTAGGAGGGTTAGGGTCAGGGGTTAGGGTAGGGGGTTAGGGTCAGGGTTAGGGTAGGAGGGTTAGGGTTAGGGGTTAGGGTCAGGGGTTAGGGTAGGAGGGTTAGGGTCAGGGTTAGGGTAGGAGGGTTAGGGGTTAGGGTAGGAGGGTTAGGGTCAGGGGTTAGGGTCAGGGGTTGGGGTGGGAGGTTGGGGTAGGAGGGTTAGGGTTGGGTTGGGGGTTTGGGGTTAGGTGGGGGGTTAGGGTCGGGTTGGGGTAGGGGAATTGGGGTTAAGGGAGGGTTAGGGTCAGGGGTTGGGTAGGGGTTGGGTCAGGGTTGGGGTAGGGGGGTTGGGCCAGGGTTAGGGGGGGGGTTAGGGGTTGGGGTAGGGGTTGGGGTAAAGGGTTTTGGGTCAGGGTTTTGGGGTGGGAAGGTAGGGTCAGGGTTATGGGGGGTTTAAAGGTCAGGGTTTTTGTTGTGGTTAAGTAGGGGGGTTTGGGGGTTGGGGGGGGGGGGGTTGGGTTGGGGTTGGGTTGGGTTTACCGTAAGGATTTTTTTTTTTTGGCACCCCTTTTTTGATCCGGAAAAAAAAAAAACTACAACCTCAACAGAGGGGACATGTATCCCTGTTGCAGAGGGACTGTATGGGGTGGACTGGAAACCCCGGGGCCAGGGGAGCAGGGTACAAACCCAGGCGGGGGACCCAAGGCCCGCGAAAAAGGGCAGTGCGGGTACGGGAACACATGGGTTTTTGTGAAAATTTGGGGGAGCGGGTGGTTTTTTTAATTTTAGAATATAATTTTTATTTTTGGGGGAGAAGATACATAAAAGGGTGAAAAATAGAAAAACACAAAAATAAAGGTCAAAAAAAGAGTTAAAATAAGGCTCCATTTTAAGTTAACAAAGTGTAAACAACAAAGCATGCACATATAAAATTTAATAAATATAATGTAGGAAAAAAAAAATGCCAGCAACTAAAACATAAACAAGAATCTCTGACCACCACGGAAAAATAAAATAAAAATAAAAGAACATAATAAGCACAACATTTCATAAAATTTAAAAAAAGCATGCAAAAAAGGGTAACATGTGTTAAAAAAATGTACAAAAGGATTAGGCAGCAACACCCTAATTAAATAAAAATTAATAAAAAATTCTAGTCCCTTTTAAAAATTGTGAATTAAAATTTAAATTAATCTAAAAACATATAAAATAGGAAGGAAAAAGATGGGTGGGGGAAGCCCCGATTTTCCCCCCGGAGCCGGGGGTTTAAATCCCCCCCAGGGAAAGGGAGGGGAATAAAAAACCAAAAAACAAAAAAAACAAAATAAAAAAAAAACCCTTTTTTATAAAGGGCACAGGGGGTGGGGAGGTAGAGTCTTTCCCTTGGGGACGGTGGTTCTAAGAAGGGGGACCAATTTTTTTTTGGTTTTTTTTCTTTGTCCCACGGTCCACGGTATTGGATCCAGCCAAAAGATAGATGGCGGGGGAATGTTCAAAAAGTGTGCAATGGTTTTGGCAAGTTTTCCCCCCAATTTATACAGGTGTTGTTTTAGTCGGTAATATGGTTTTTTTTTGTTTCCCTATGTGGGTTTTTGTGACGGGGTGCTGTAATGGGAATAAACCCATTGCGGGTTTTGGAAGAATATTTTGAAAGACGGGGGGGGATTTTGGCCCATGAGTTAAAAAGAATTTTGGTTTTTTTTTGGGGGCGGGTTTTGTAGGTTGTGACGGGGTTTTGTGGTCGTTTATGTGAACGGACAAATAGGGGTTGGGATTTTTGTTCTTCCGGTGCTGGATGGTTTTGTGTTGAAAACCCTGATGTTGAAATTTTTAAAATGGTGTATTTCTGTTTGATTGAAAGGGGAATTGGTTGGCGCTGAGAATAGGTGGATAAATGGTATTTTTTTTGGGGTGGTTGAAGGCCTAAAGCGATGGGTGGGGCAATTTTTTTTGGGGGTTTTGGGGACAGGTTGCCCCTTTCAGGTAGGGGGTTGGGGTTGGGTTTTGGGGTTTTAGGGTTGGGGTTTAGGGTTGGGTTTGGGGGGGGGGGGGGGGGTTTGGGAAGGATTGGGGTTTAGGGTTTAGTTTTTGGGGGTAGTTTAGGGTTAGGGTTGGGGGGGGGTTGGGTTTTTGGGGGGAGGGTTAGGGTTGGGATTAGGGTTAGGTTAGGGAGTTCGGGGGTTTTTTGGGTTGGGTTAGGATTACCCCGGGTTTAGGGTTAGGGGAAGAAAATGGGGTTGTGATTAAAGGACAAGTGGGGGTGGGGGGGGCTATCCTGATTAGGGGGGGGTTAAGCCCGGGGTTTTAGGATTGGGCCCAAAGGTGGGCGAGTTGGGAAGTGTAGTTGGGTTGTGGGGGATTACAAACTAGTGCGGGGGAGGGGATATTGTGCTTTCTTAATAGCGCGAAGAATCTTTAAATGTAACCCCCGGGCCTGAGGCTTTTGAATGGGGTGATGGGTGAGAAAGTCCTGTGGGCGAAAAGAGATGGGGAAACCATGATTTGGGATTTGAGAGCCTTTAAATGGTTTTGGATGAAACTTTTTTTGTGGGGTGGGCTTTGTTCTGTTGGGTTTTTTAAAAAACTTTTGGAGGGACAACTCTGTATGGATTTAAATTACTGTAGGGGAAAACTGGGGTCTGGAAGTTAAATTGGCTGGGGTAGTATGTATTTTCTTTAAAAGGGGGGGGTATGGGCGTTGAGATTTTGATAAGTCCGGGAAGGGAAATGAGTCGGTCCCGATGCCAAAATTCTCCGAAGCGGGGGTAGAGGAGGGGTTGGTTTTTTGGCTTTTGGGTTGTGCTCTCGCTCCCCCTTCATCATATAAATGTTGGCAATGTGGCGCAAAAACCGTTGTCCCCCAGCTGTCCCCCGGAAATTTTAATAAATTTTTTTTTTGTACAAAGTCTTTTTGTTGAGGGAAGTTCCCCGAGTTGTATGATTTCTTTCCCGGTTTCCTGGGTTGGGGTATTTTTTTTAAAACTATTGTAGCCCCAAACCGATGCGGTATTGATGTTGGGTATAAAAATCTTTTTCAAGGTGAAGAGATGGGAACATGGGGAACCAACGGGGGCGGAATCCAGAAAAAGGGAGTGTCCCCTTTTAAACTGGGGTGTTGATCGAGAGGGGGCTGAGGAAGTGGGCATGTCGTGGGTGTTTTAGGGGTGTACTATTGAAAACGGAAACTATGGTCTGCCGGGGGTACCGTTTGGGGGAAAGGTCCAGGGTGTGACTTATGGGTTTTGGGGAAAGGTAAAGTATCTGGGGGTGGTTTTGGGTTTGGGCCGAAGAGAGATCCCCCTTTTTTTGCTGTGATGAAATTTTTTTTGTAAAGGAGTGGATGATATTCCCCAATTGTGCCCCGGGTTTTGGTTTTATGCCCGTTGGGGGGTCGTAGTGCTCGGGGTTAGATAGTTGTCTGTTGGGTTCATGGGTATTTGGTTTCTGTCCATAATGACCTCTTTGATCTTTGTCGCCGGGTTTTATGATTTTTTTTTTTTGGGATTTGTGATAGGCCCGGGTTCGCATCTGCAGGGTTTTTCGGGGGCCCCCGGGGGTGGTTTTAAGAAAAAGTCGTTTTGTTATCCGGATAAAATTTTTAATTGAGGGTTGACTTTTGTTGGGTGGTTCCCAGTTGGACGGTTTTGGTGAATGGGGGAGTGAGTGTGGTTTTGGGTTAAAAATGGCCAAATTTATCTTTTGTGGTATTTGTAAAGGGCCCTATGTAGTTCTTTCCCCCCGAATTTGGGGGGCCTTTGGGAAAAAAGGGGGGGTTCCCCTTTTTTGAACTGAGAGCTGCTGGGTGATGGGTTGAAAAGTGTGGTAGTTTTAGGGTTGGAGGAAGGGGGCCAGCCAGATATGTTTATAGTAATCTGTGGGGGATAATGGGTTTCTTTTATTGGCAATCCATGGCCGTTTGGTTTTGGTTTTGTCTATAAATTAAATGTTCGCACCAATACGGAAAAATTTCTGTGCGTATAGTCGCCCAAAGAATGTTTCTGTTGTTTAGTAAATGTGGGTGGGATTCCCAAAAACGGGAATATGTGGGTATGGGGTTTTTATTAGGGGAATGCTTTTTGTTTCTGTTGGGGGTGAGGGGAGAAATTAATGATGGGAAAGTAAATGTCGCATTGTGAAAGTTTTTGTGCCTTTTGAAAGGAGTTGAGTTGTTACATAGTTTTTCTTCGGGTCCCCATCTTTTTTGTTTATTCCAAGGGGTGATCACGATTTTGGGATGGGATTGGGGGGGGTTTTTTTTACAGATTTCGATGGGAAAAATGTAGAGTTTGCCCCCGGGTAATATCCCGCGTATCATGGGGGTTTGGGGTGAGGGGGAAACCTTTAATGTTTTAGTTTCCCCAGAATTAGGATTTTCTTTTTTTCCTTTGAAACGACCCTCTGACCCCCCGGGGTTTGGGGAGATTTAAAAATTGGGGGTTTAAAAGTTTGGGATGAGGGGGTACGTGGACAAAAGAGGGGGGAAGGGGGGGAATAAAGGGGGAGTCGGTCTGGGTTACCGGGGGGGCTGGGCCAGAGTGGGATGGCAAGGGGGGCGTCTGTAAGATTTCTGTGTGGGGGGTTAGAAAGGATTTTCTCAAGTTTGGGAGTTTTAGCCATTTTAGTGGGGGTTTAGATGTTCCCGCTCCCCACAGAATCTCTGTGATCTTGGTTTGGCCCCCCCCAACCATGGTTCCCCTGGCACCGCCCACCTGTTGCGTTCAAGAAGGGGGATAAGATCCTGATAAGGGGGAAAATTTGATTTATAGGTTTTTGTTGGAAAAAATGTTGGGGGGGGTATGGGGGGTCCGGTTTTTGTCCATTTTTTAGGCCCTTCAACGGTCAAAAAATGTCTTTTTTTTTTTTTTTATGGGGGGTGTTGTAGAGATGGTTCCGGGGGGGGAGAGGAGTTGGGTTTTGTAGGTGGGTATGTTCTGGTTGATCAATCTTAGCCTGGTCCCGGATTTGGGGGGTGTCCATGGAAGAAGGGGTGGGGGTGTTGGGGTGGGGGTCTATTTTTTGGGGTTAAGGATGGAAAAGTAGTGGTTTTGTTTGGGACCCCAAGTCTGGGGGGGAAAAAAGTGTCGGTGTTGTCAAAGGATTAGGTGAAGTTCTTTTTCATTTAGAATGGTTGACCTGGGGCCCCAGGGCCCTTCTTCCCCCTTTGTGGTAGGGCTTTATGGGAGGGGCCCCGGGGGGGGACCTTTTTGGGGCCCCTTATGTCCCTGTCTGGGGAAATTTGGAAAACAGCTTTGGTGGGGGGTTTCCCGGGGTCATGGAGTTTTGGGGTTTGGGGTTTAAACCCGAGGCGGAGATTTGGGGGGGGGTACGGATTGTGGGGGTGAAATGGCCCTTGTTGTGTGGGGGGGAAACCCCCCCTGGAGGGGGGAGAAGCGGTGGGAGGGGGGAACCCTGAAGGGGTTTGGAAATTTATGATTTCCCAAAAAGGGGGGTCGGGGGTCCAAAAGATATTTTTCTTTTGGTAGTGTGGATGTAGGGGCGGGGGGTGACGGAATTTGGGGGAATTCCTCTTAATTGGTAAACATGGGGGGGAGAGGGGAGAGATAAAATCCCACTTGGGGGGTTACTGTAGGGGGGAAAGTGTTGGCCGGGGGGTTAAAGGGGTGGTATTGTTGTGGAGGGGCCCAGGGTCCAGAAGTTTTTGGGGGTTTCAGAGAGGTTTTGATCTGAACCCGGTCCCCATATCGTTTCTTCCCCAAACCGGGGCCCCATTTGTAGTGAAAGTGATTTTGAGGGGGGGGGGGTGATGGTGAGGCAAAAAAGGGGATGTTTGATAAGGGTTTCTTGCAATGGTACTGTTTTCCTCATAAGGGTTTTGTGTTTTGGGGTTTTCCCCTTTTCAGGGTGGTCGTGGGAAGGGGGAAAGGGTTTGATAAATTCCGTCAGCGGGAAATTTTGTCATGCCCCCCGGGGGAAGTGGTTGGGGGGTATTGTTTGGGAATGATTTTTTTGGGATGTACTCCCCTGTTTTAAATTTAAAAGTATCTTTTACTGGTTGTTTGGTCTGGGGGAATCTGGGGGTCCAGTTGGGCCCGGGGGGGGGGATGCCCCTTTTCCTATTCCTATGTATAGGGGGTTGGAAAATGTTGATGACATCAGTGGTTTTGGGTGTGGTGGGTGTGGTGGTGGTTGTGTAGGGCCCTGGGGGCCCCTCCCCCTTCCGCTGGCAGGAGAGGCCCTTTCCCTGAAAAAAAAAGGCATACTGGAAAGTGTGGGATAAGGGGGGGCTCTTACCGGGGGGGTGGGTCCGTTGTCGGGGCCAACCCTCTTAGATGGGGGAGGCCTGGAAAATTTAAAAAAACCCCAATTTAAAAAAATTTAAAATAAGAATAAGAGAGATAAGGAGAGGAAAACGTTTTTATATGCCCCAGGAAGCAAAAAAAAGGGGTTGAGGGGGCCGGCCTCTAGGGGAAAGGAGCCCCCCACAAGCAGGGTTTTGGGGACTGCCCTCAATTAATTTTACTTTTAAGGGAAATTGGGAAAAAGGGGGAAAAAAAAAGGGTTTTTTAAAAAGGAAAAAAAACCTGCCCCAAAGGGGGGGGTATTTGGGGGAAGGGAAAAGGGAGAAAACCCCCTCCCAAGCAAAAAAAGACCCTGCTTTTTCGCAATGTTATTGTTTTTCGGGGTTAGGGGTTTAGGAGTAGGGGGGTATGGGGTGGGGGGGGGGGGTTAGGGTTAGGGTTGGGGGTTTAGGGTCGGGGTTGGGGTTTAGGGGGGGTTGGGGGAAGGAGGGTTGGGTCAGGGGTTGGGGTAGGAGGGTTAGGGTTAGGGGTTAGAGGAGGGTTAGGGTCAGGGTTAGGGTAGGGGGTTAGGGTCGGGGGTTTAGGGTGGGAGGGTTAAGGCCGGGGGTTTAGGGTAGGAGGGTTGGGGGTTAGGGTAGGAGGGTTGGGGTTTTAGGGGGGTTTGGGGTCGGGGGTTGGGTTTTGGAAAGGTTAGGGTCGGGGTTTGGTAAGGGGGTAAGGCCCAAGGGGTTAGGGGAGTGGTTAGGAGTGGGGGGTAGGGGGTTGAGGGGGGGGGGGGGGGGGGGGGGGTTTGTGGGGCCGGGAAGACACCCCAAAGGGGGGGGAAAAAAGGGGGACCCCCGGGGTATGGACGGGATGACCAAGGAGTATCACTTTTTTTAAAGACCCTGGGTAACCAGGGGGCCCAATTTTTGACCCCCTTTTCGTTCCATTTCCCTTTTTTTTAAACCCGCCCCTTTTTGGGGGTTTAAAGTTTCTAAAAATGGGGCTTTTAAGTTAGCCCAAAATTGGTCCTAAAAAAATTTTGTACCGGTATTGTTTGGGATTTCGTTTGATAAGTTAAATAGGCTGGGTGATAAGGGGGGAGTAGGGTTTATTGCCAGTCTCCCCCCCCCTTCCCCCAAATGGCATGGTTGACACCAAAATTAGGAAAAACAATTTCCCTTTGGGGGGGCCTTTTTGGGGCCCTGTGTAAAAAACTTCCTTTTGGTGGGCTGTTTCCCGGGATGGCCCCTTTGTCTTTTCTAAAAAAAACACCCAATCTCTGGCCCCCTAGTGGCTTCAGTGGTCTGAGTTTGGACCTGACCAAAAGGTCGGTGGTTCGGTTCCTTGTGGGCCCAATTGAGCCTGTTTTCCCTGGGGGAAAAGATTTCCCCAGACCCGAAAAAAATTTATCTTAAGGGGTCCTGAAAAAATTGACATTGCATGGGGAGTACGTGGAAAATAAGGGCAAGATAGAGCCCAAGGAAAAATCTTGGCAATCCGAAAGCCCTGAGAGCCCGGGGAACAGGGTTTAAATGGGGCCCCCCTTTTTTAAGGGGGAAGGGGAAGGGGGTTTTTGGGACCCCCCCAAACCCGAAAATTCTTTGTCTGGAAAAACCCTCTTAAACCAAAAAGTAATGCGATTTCAATAAAAACCGGCAAAAGTGTGCCTGGGATGAAAACTAGTCCTGAACAGAAGAGAGTGGTATCTTCTTAAAAAAATTTTTTTACATCCAATTGGGAGTTTCTTTGGGAAATTTGGTTTTAAAGGGTTTGGGTGGTATCAAAAAAAAAGTCAAATTGATTTTGGGGACTAGCGTGGCGTGATTTTGAATCAAAACCCCTGTTTGATAAGTTGCCCAAAAAAAACAGATAGAATTTCCCCCTCCGTAGGGCCCAAGAAAACCCAAAAATATCAGAAAAATATCTAAAAAAAAGGGAAAGGGCTTTTGGGTACAGGAACCCAAATGCACCTGCCCCCCTTTTTCCAAAAAAAATTCCGATGGGCCCGGTGCGAAAGTCTTGCCCATTGCAGTGCCTTTTATTTGCAAGTAAAAATTACCATCGAATTCGAAATCGTTTTTAGTCAGGTGATTTTAAAAATTTTTAAAAATCCCCTTTGGGGGGTTTCCCTAAAAATCGGGAAATTTTTTTAAAAAGATATTTTTAGGCCCCTCAACCTTTCATGCGTGTAATGTTGGTTAGGGGGGGAGGACATCCAATGAGAAAAGGAAGGCTTGTTCGGGAATTTCCAAATTCTTGCTTTTTCTACAAAATCATAAGTATCTTTTATGTAACTTAAATGCTTTTTGGGACAGCGGTTTTTGGGTGTGGCTATAAATTTTGGGCATTTAGGGGACTTTGCGATTGAAATCAGACACAAGGGGCCCTACCAGGAGGTTTTCTAAAAGGGGATGTTTCCAGGCCTTGGGGGGTTTGGATTTGGTAAATATAAAACCCACCCGGCTCGGGTTGTGTGCTCGGGAGGAAAGCTTTCTGTTTTGGTTGAAAAATTTTTTGTAAACAAAAAAGCAACTTTTTTTCTTTTAACAGGAACGTGTTTTGAGATGGGTTTTACCCCCTTTTAAAACGAAATTTTCCCATCACCAAGTTGTCTGAAACCCCTTTCATTAAAAATGGGCCTTTCTGTCCAAATAACTCCCCGAACTCCCTTTTATCTCCCGGGCCCTTAAACCCGGGGTAAATTATTTGGCGGAGTTGGTTTAACGAAAGGGATTCAAAATTTGGATAGATTGGGTTTAGAAAAAACAGCTCAAAATGAAAATTAAAAAGTATCTAGGCCCCAATTGGAAATTTGGGTTTGGCCCCTGGGGGAAATTGGGGCAGGGCAGGCGCCCAAGGGCCTTAGGATGAAGGGCCCCCCCAGTTGGGGCTGTCCGGTTCCCACTTTAAACCCACGGGCTTTTTCGGGGGGCTGGATATTCTTTGCAGTTATGTTAATTGTTTGGCGTTTTGGGAAAGTTCTTGAAGGCGGAGGGAATGAAGGTTAGACCCTTGTTAAGTAAAACATTTGGGCCCGCGTCAATGTCAGGGAAGCAAAGGGTTAAGAACAGTCTTTACCCGGGTGGGGCTGGAAAGGGTTTCAGGGGGGACATGCTGTTTAAATAGGCCTGCCAGTGGGCGAGCATGTGGCTGGCAGTCTGTTCAGTCCAATGAATGTGATCCTTTTCAGTGGGGGGAAAAAGGATCTAGTAAACTTTTGGAAGTGATCCTCATAAAAACTGGGTGTAATTGAAAGATTCAAGTTCCCCTTTGGGTCTGCATGTGGGAGAGATCGGGAAAAAAAGTGGGGAATTTGGAAAACCAGGATCCGGCTTTGGGGAAAAGGCCACTTTTGGAAAAATGCGGACTGCCTTCCTCCGTTGTAGGTTGGAGATTTTATCCGCATCATTGGTTCTATTGTTAATACCAAAGGATAAAATCACTCTTTCGACTGTTGGGGTAACAGGAGTGCGAGCCAAAATGGCCTCGGCATGCCTAAAAGTGGCTCCTGGGAAACTTTCTATCTGGATGCGCCGGCGGTTCCCGGTGGGATTTGGTAGATTTGAGCCCCATAAGAGCACTTTTGGTGGCTCCCCACGCCCAAAATCAGTCTTTTTTTTAAATTAAAGGGGGCATATCTTGGGGGTCTAAAAAACGAATTTTGTGGGTAGGTGGGTGAAGGATAGTCCCGGGCCCCGGGATGTGAGGGGGAAAAAACCCCTTTTGGTTTGGTTGTTGCCGTGGTTCTGTTGGTTGATTTGCTCACTGGGTTCTGGCTGACCAAGGCCTCCGGGTTCTCCCTATGAAGTCTGGGCGGGATGAGGGTCGTGTGGTCAGGGCCCACTGGGGAAAGTTTGAAGTGGGGGCGGGGGGCCTGCGGCCCCCCCGTTTTGTGGGGGGGCCCCCAAGGCGGCCATGGGTGGAGCAGGGGTGAGAGGGGGGGGTTCCCCCGGGGTTGCTGGGGTCCCCCAAGAGAGGGGCGGGGTTTTTTCCCTGTGGGGGGGGGAGAGATAGAGGGGGGGGAGGGGAAGTGGGAAAAAAAGGAAAGGGGGGGGGAAGGGGAGGGAGGAAGAGGAGGAAGGAGAGGGGGGAAGGGTTTTTTTGGTGAATGGGGTGGGGGGGGGGGGAGGGGGAGAGAGTAGAAGTAGAAAGGGAAACGGGGGCTGCTGTTGCCCCTCTTGGGGGCCACCTGAAAGGGGCCAGTGGCGTTCGAGGGGAGGGGATGAGTGGGGGGTTGGGGGGTATTTTTGCTGACTTTTGCACCCCCCCTATCGGAAAGGGGGAAAGGCGCCCCGTGGGGGGCGGCCCCGTTTACCCTTGAGGTTAAAAGCTTGCGATTCTGACTCTGGAGGGGGGAGGACATTGTGGGGTCAGGGGAAAGGGGGGGGGCGGGGGGAAAGGGGGGGGATTGGGCGGGGGTCCCCGGTGTGGGTAGTGCAGGGTTTTGTCCGTTCCTTTTTTAGGTTTAGGTTTAAAAAAAAGCAAAGAGGTTGGGCTTAGGAAAGGGTTTTTGGGTTTTGGGGTTTGGGTTGAGGTTGGAAAGCAATAGAAAGGGTTTGGGTTTAGGAAAGGGAAAATGGGAATTTGGGGCAACAAAGGGAAGGTTTGGGTTTTGGAAATTTAAAAAAAGAATGGTTTTGGTTGGGTTAGGGTTAGAGTTTGTGGGGAAAAGGGGTTTGGGTTTTCGGGGGGTTGTTGGGTTTGGGGTTTTGGGAAAATCATGGCGGGTTTGGGGTAAAGGAAGGAAAAATAACGGGACTTTGGGGCCCAAAAACGGGAAAGGGGGGTTTAGGGAAAAAAAAAAGAATGGTTTTTGGGGGGGTAGGGTTAGGGTTTAGGGTTTTGGGTTAGGGGATAGGGTTTGGGTTTTAAAAAAAACAATAGACGGGTTTGGGTTTTTGGAAAAACAATAACCCGGGGCCCTTTGGGGCAACAAAGGGAAAGGGGTTGGGGGGTAGGAAAAAAAACAGGGTGGTTTTTGGGGTTTCGGGGTTTGGGTTTGGGTTAGGGGGCGTTAGGGTTTAGGGGGTTAGGGTTAGGGTTTTGGAAAACAAAAAGAGGGTTGGGGGTTTTGGATAGCATAAAAGGACTTTGGGGAAAAAAACGGGGAAAGGGGGGGTTTAGGAAAAAAACAGGATGGTTTTGGTTGGGGAGGGTTAGGGTTAGGGGGTTGGGGGTTTGGAAAGGGTTTGGGTTAGGGTTAGGTTTAGGAAAGCAACGACGGTTTGGGTTAGGAAAAACAAAAAACAGGACGGGGGGCCCCAAAAAGGGAAGGTTGGTTTTGGAAAAAACAGGATGGTTTTTGGTTTGGGTAGGGTTAGGGTTGGGTTAGGGGGGGTTTGGTTTGGGGGTTTGGGTTGGGGTTTTGGTTTAGGAAAAGCAAAGGGGGCGGTTGAGTTTTTGGGGAAAGCAATAACAGGGGCTTGGGAAAACAATGGGAAGGGTTGGGGTTTAGGAAAAAAACAGGGGTTTTGGTTTGGGCTAGGGTTAGGGTTTGGGGGGGTTAGGGTTAGGGTTTAGGTTTTGGAAAGCAATGGGCGGGGTTTGGGGTTTGGAAAAAAAATAACAGGGGCTTGGGGCAAAATGGGAAGGTTGGGTTTGGTAAATAACCCAAAAAATGGTTTTGGGGGGGCTAGGGGGGGGTTAGTGGTTTTTTAGGGTTAGGGGTTTTGGAAAGTAATTTGGGGCGGTTGGGGTAAAGGTAACAAAACGGGACTTTGGGGCAACAAAGGGAAGGTTGGGTTTTGGAATACAACAGAAAGGTTTTGGTTTTGGGCTGGGTTGGGTTTTGGGGGTGGGGTTTGGGTTAGGGGTTTTAAAAAAAACAATAAAACGGTTTTGGGTTTTTGGGAAAACAATAAGGGACTTTGGGGCAACAAAGGGAAGTTTTGGGGGTGGAAAATAACAGGATGGGTTTGGGGTTGGGGTAGGGTTTGGGTTTTGGGTTAAGGAAAGCAATGGACGGTTTGGGGTTTTGGAAACAAAACCCGGGGGTTGGGGCAACAACCCGGGAAAGGGTTGGGGTTTTGGAAAATAACAAAAGGATTTGGGTTTTTGGGGGCTAGGGTTGGGTTTGGGGGTTTGGGTTGGGTTTGGGTCAGGGTTTTGGGGTTTGGGTTTGGGGTTTGTGTTGGGGGTTATGTTTAGGGTTTTTGATTAGGGGTTTGGGTTTAGGTTTTGGGTCAGGGGGGGGAAGTGGTTAAAAAAATATATTTTAGGCCGAATAATTCCAGGGCTCCCCTTTTTTCTGTCTTTTTTTGTGCCTTGTCTTTTTCTAGTAGCATTGCAGTGGGTCATAGGCGCAGGGCTTTCCCCTTTGTTTGGGGTTTTTGGGATAGGACTGGGGTGACCAAAACCCAAGAAAACAAACCAAAATTTTTTTTCTACTCTCCCTCCCTACCTCTGTTCCCCCCTCCATTCCGGGACACTTTTTTTTCTTTTTTCCTTGTCTTTCGTCCTTTTCTTTTAAATTTTTTTTCCCCCCCTTCCCTTCCTCCTACCGGGTTTTTTTTCTTATCCGGTCTTCTCTTTTCCCCTTTTTTCCTTTACCTTTTTCGCTTCCCTTTTTTTTATAAATTCTTTCCCTTTAGTGCCCTTTTCCCCTTTTTTTTTAAAATTTTCCTGTTTACAAATCCCTTCCCCCTCTCCCCATCCTTTTCCAGTCCGTCCAGAGGAGTGATCGGGGGGTTTAAGGGCTGGGGGGGGCAAGATTTGTTTCCTGTGGGTCAGCGTTACCCCAAATGACAGACCTGACAAAGCGGTTTTATTTGAAAAGCATTTATCTAATCCCCCTGCTCCAAAAAAAAAAGTCGGGGAAAAGAACTTCATGATGCCCGGCAAAAACACATACACACACACACGCAAAACACAAGCAAACGGGAACAAAACCCACTATTTAGAAATTTTTGGGCATTGTCAGGGGGGTTTCATAAAAAAAACAAAATTTTAAAAAGTATTTTGTGTGGGTTTGGTTGTGGTGTTTTTTTGTATTATATTATTTTATATTTTTTTTTTTATTCATCTAGGGTTTTGGAACAATTAAAATTTACCTTTATTTTTTCCCCCAAAAAAATTTTAAAAACAAAAATTCCTTTTCCCCAAAAATTTCTTTTTTGTTTTTAAATTTTACGTTCCCCCCCCGCTGGCCCCCCAGTGAAAACCCCCAAATTTTTTTTTTCCCGGAATTTAAAAAAAACCCAATATTTAAAAATAAAAATTCAAAATTCAATTTTTCGTACATCTTCCCCCCAAAGCCTTTGGTGTTAAAACCAAAAGGTTTTTAAAAAACCCAAAAAAGGAAAGGGGAAAGGGGCCCTCAAAACACTTAAAGATAATTCCAAAACAATTTCAAAAAAAAAATGGTGTTAAAAAAATTAAAAAACCCAAATTGGGGGAAACCCCCGAAAAAAAGGGAAAATTAAAAAACCTTTTAAATTTTTTTAAATTTTTTCAAAAAAACCCCTTGGTAAAAAAACAAAACCTTAAATTTTTTTTCGGTTTTAAAAAATATTTAAAAAAAATAGGAAAAGCGATGTCCCATTTAAAAAAAAGTCACCACTCCGACAAATTTTAAAACCCAAAGTATGGAAGGATTTAATTTAAAAAATTGGGAAAAAAAAAATTAAAAGGAGGGGGCAAACTGCTGAACCCAAAAGGGCCGGGAAACGGCAAAATGAGGGGCCCCCCTGACAACCCTTACACCCTGACCAAAATTTGGCACGTCTGTTTAAAAACCCGGGAAGAATTAATTCTTTTTGGGTTTATCACGGGTTACCCTTTTGAACCCCCAAAAAAGCTTTTATGAAAAAAACCCGGGTTTGGGTTAAACAGGAAGCTAGAGACTGTTTAAAATTCCCTGAGGGGGTTTAAAAATTTAAAGCTTTTTTCCCCCCAAAATTTAGCCCAAAAAAACCCGGGGGGGGTGGCCGGCAACAATCCCCCGACAGAGTTTGAAAACCCCTTTAAACAAATTGGGCAAATGATCAGTGGAAAAAAAAAAGCGCCCTGAGTACAGGATGGCTGGACATCACTTGCCCCCGGAGGAAATGTATTTTGGCAGTTCACATTTTTTTAGAGGATGATGGGAATTTAAAAAATGTCATTTTTTTTTAAAAAAGGTAAAGTGGGAGAAAAGCCACATTGTGAGTGGGAAACTCGAAAATACTCGGAAAAGGAAGTTTCCCGCGTTCCTCAACCCCCTGAAAACGGCCTTTTAAATTTTTCAAAGCAGGGCAAGAGGCCATGCGGGCCGTCAATGTCCGTGCCCCTGACAACCCCACCATCAACCTGGCTGTGAGAAAAAGGGCTGGGCCCCAAATTTTAGATGCTCAAAACAAAATCCACAAAAGGCCCCGGGAGCTTAATTTTTTGAATCTAAAAGGAAACGGGGTTTATCCCTTTAAAACCCGCAAAGCCCAATGAAGGACTGCACGCCCGATGGAAAAGGACTTACGACATGGTGTGTGGGGAGCCCAGCAAAACGCCCCCCAAGGGTTCCAGCGGTCACCATGGGGGAAGAAAAAGGTACCTCAAGTTGAAAACCCGCCAAATGGTTTTGGTTGGTCTAGGGTTGGGGTTAGGGTTGGGGGCGTTAGGTTAGGGTTAGGGTTAGGGTTTGGGAAAAGCAATAGAGGGTTGGGTTTAGATAGCAATAACGGACTTGGGATAACAACGGAAGGTTGGGTTTAGGAAAATAACAGGATGGTTTGGTTGGGCTAGGGTTAGGGTTAGGGGCGTTAGGGTTAGAGGTTAGGGTTAGGGTTTAGGTTTAGGAAAGCAACAGACGGTTGGGCTTAGGAAGCAATAACAGGATTTGGGGACAACAATGGAATTTTGGGGTTTAGGAAAATACAGGATGGTTTTGGTTGGGCTAGGGTTAGGGTTAGGGTTAGGGGCGTTAGGGTTAGGGGGTTAGGGTTAGGGTTTAGGTTTAGAAAAGCAATAGACGGTTGAGTTTAGGAAAGCAATAACAGGACTTGGGACAACAATGGGAAGGTTGGGTTTAGGAAAATAACATGATGTTTCGGTTGGTCTAGGGTTAGGGTTGGGGGATTAGGGTTAGGGTTTAGGTTTAGGAAAGCAATAGACGGTTGGGCTTAGGAAAGCAATAACAGGACTTGGGACAACAATGGGAAGGTTGGGTTTAGGTAAATAACAAAAGAATGGTTTTGGTTGGGCTAGGGTTAGGGTTAGTGGTGTTAGGGTTAGGGTTTAGGAAAGTAATAGACGGTTGGGTAAAGGTAAGCAATAACGGGACTTGGGACAACAACGGGAAGGTTGGGTTTAGGAATACAACAGAATGGTTTTGGTTGGGCTAGGGTTAGGGTTAGGGGCTAGGGTTAGGGTTAGGGTTTAAAAAAGCAATAGACGGTTGGGTTTAGGAAAGCAATAACGGGACTTGGGACAACAACGGGAAGTTTGGGTGTAGGAAAATAACAGGATGGTTTCGGTTGGGCTAGGGTTAGGGTTAGGGTTAAGGAAAGCAATAGACGGTTGGGTTTAGGAAAGCAATCACGGGACTTGGGACAACAACGGGAAGGTTGGGTTTAGGAAAATAACAACAGGATGGTTTTGGTTGGGCTAGGGTTAGGGTAGGGTTAGGGTTAGGGTTAGGGTCAGGGTTAGGGGTTAGGTTTAGGGTTAGTGTTGGGGGTTATGTTTAGGGTTTAGAGTTAGGGTTAGGGTTTAGGTTTAGGGTCAGGGTTGGGGTAAGTGGTACACACTATATTTGTAGGCCTGAACTACATTCCAGGGCCTCCCTCTTTGTCTCTGTCTCTCTTTGTGTCCTTGTCTCTTTCTACTAGTAGCATTGCAGTGGATCATCAGGCAGCAGGGCTTCCCTTCTGTTGGGTTTGTGATGGATGAGGACTGTGTGACCACTCCACAATGACACACACCAAATTCTCTGTCTTCTACTCTCCCTCACTACTCTCTGTTTTCCTCTCCTCCATTCCTGTACACTTTTCCTCTTATTCCTTCGTCTTTCGTCCTTTTCTTTTCATTTTTTCTCCCACCTTCCCTTTCCTCACTACCGTCTTTTGTTTTCTACTTCTTATCCGAGTCTTCTCTTTTCCTTCTTTTCCCTTTCACCTCATCTTCGCTCTCCTTTTCTTTATACTTCTTTCCCTTCAGTGCATTTTCCCATTTTTTTCTTAACATTTCTCCCTGTTTACATCCACTCCTTCCATCCTCTCCTCCTCTCCTGTCCAGTCCAGTCCAGAGGAGTGATAGGGGGTAAGTCTGGGGGTCAATGATTTGTGCTCTGTGGTGTCAGCGTTACCGCAGTGACAGATCCTGACAAAGCTGTTCATTCGAAAAGCAGTTTATGCTAATCTCTCCCTGCATCCTAACAACATGTCTGGAAAATAGAACTGTCATGATGCCAGGCAGAACACATACACACACACACGCACACACACACGCACACGCACACAAACACACACTATTCAGATTCTTTGGACATTGCATCAGGTGTGTGCATAACAAACAAATTCTAAATAGTATATATTGTGTGTGTGTGTGTGTGTGTGTGTGTGTGTGGTGTGTGTATATATATATATATATATATATATATATATTATAATATATACATACATAGGGCTGTTGGAACGAATTCCAAAATTTAAATATGATTTGAATATAAAAAAACAAACAATATTTAAATGCTAAAATTACCGTTCAAATATTGCTTTTTTATTATTTTTAAATGTGTAGCAGTCTTGCCCTTCTCACCGCCTTGGCCTACCCGCATGTGAAAACAAAATGCTTTTTTATCCCGATGAACAAGTAGTTATGGAATCATATCACAATCACATACAGTATCATCATCACAACACAATGCAAAAAAGTGGTGTCTAAAAACAAGGTAAAAACCCTAAATCTGAGGGAAAGGGGCACTCAAAACAAGTGAAAGATAATTTCACTTGACAAGCTTGCTTGATTTAAGATTATAGTGTAAAGTTGAACACTTAAATTAAGAAATTCACTCTTTAAACAAGATAAATTATCAAACACTTCTAAATCTAAGTTTTTTTAAATCTTGGTGAAAACCAAATCATTTGCAGTGTACTATGAAAAATAGTGAAAAGCGATGTCTCCATTGAAACAAAGATCACCACTCCTGACAATTTGAGAAACAATGTATGGAAGGATTTCAATCCACAAATTGAAAAATTACATATAAAGGAGGGACAATCTGCATGAACCCAAATGACTCGTCAACGAGCAACCTGAGGGCCCACCTGACAACGTTACACCCTGACAAGCTAGGCAACTGTCTGTTAAAACAGGCAAGAATTACTTCTTTTTTGCCTCATCACGGGCTTACCTTCTGCACGCCAAACAGCTTTTATGAACAAACGGACATGGTTCATCAGTGAAGCTATGAGACTGATTAACATCATGAGGGGTCTCAAAGATTCAAAGATTTTCTCCACAAGCTTGAGCCAAAGTACACGGTGCCTGGCCGCGCAACAATCCCTGACAGAGTTGTGAAACTCTATGACACAACATCAGACAAATGATCAGTGGAAAAAAGAGCGCCCTGAGTACAGATGGCTGGACATCACTTGCCACGGAGGCATATGTATTAGTCAGTGCACATTTTATAGAGGATGACTGGGAATTAAAAGATGTCATTCTTAAAACGGCTAAAGTGCAGAAAAGCCACATTGCTGAGTGCATCTCGAACATACTCGGAGAGTAAGTTGCTGCGTTCCATCACCACTGACAAAGCGGCTAATTTTATCAACGCAGTCAAGAGGCACCTGCGGGCCGTCAATGTCCCGTGCATGACACACACCATCAACCTGGCTGTGAGAAAACGGGCTGGCAGCCCAAATTATAGATGCTCAAACAAATCCACAAAAGCCGGCAGCTAACTTTTAGAATCTAAGAGGAAGCTGCTTGATCTTAAACCTGCAAAGCTAATGAAGGACTGCACGCCTGATGGAACAGGACTTACGACATGGTGTGTCGGGCAGCCGAGCAACAAGCTCCAAGTTACAGCGGTCACCATGGAGAAGAAATAGGTCACCTCAAGTTGACAACCAGCAAGTGGACCTTTATGGAGCAGGTGAGTCATATATAATATAAACGTGTACATGGTGATATTGACTAGGGATGAGCCGAGTACCCGGCTGAAACGAGTATCCGGTACGATAAAGCACTTTTGCCGAGTAAATATTATACGAGTAATATGAGTCATATCTTGCAATCGGATGAATAAAATCCTCCACCGACTGTGTCTCCGTTTTTGTTAGGCTAGTCACAGTGCCCATGTCATCTCTCCCTTTACACTATTTCTTGTGATGAGCTAGTCCCAGCGCCCCCCCTAACAGATTTCTTGTGTTTGCTGTGTGCCTCTCCCTCTCACACGCACTCAGGACACAGAGAAGTGACCAGCTCTCTCCCCTATTTCCAGGTCTGCGGGGCTTTCCCGTTAACATTTAGGGTTTCTTCAAGCTTCAGGTTTGTTTTATACTTAGGTTCAAACTAGTACCTAGCAACCAGGAGACTTCTGGTAACGTGGGGTTTGTTTCAACATGGTGCTTCGTAGAATGCGACTCGCATTGCATCTCTGCCGTCTGAGTTTTTTTTTTTTTTTTTAAACTGCCTGCTGGCCCTAACCAGTTTTTTTGAGTTTCTGAAACTTTCTTGCTGTGTTTTATAAAAAAATATATAAAAGGCAGTTGCGGTATAAATGCATAATATTACAAATTAAGTTACACACACACACACATTCCAACTCCCCGCCCACCTCTCTCTCTTTGTTTCTCTCTCACTCTGTATCTCTTACTCACTCACAGACACACACATACACTGGTGGGAAAATAAAAAAGAAACGAAAATAAATAAATGATCACACTGATCATAGAAAAATTAAAAGTTAAAAAATAAAGTTATATTGTTGAGTATGAAAACTCTTGTTCATTACATTTTACTTAATAATTGCAAGCACGTTGTTGTATTTATTGTTGCAAAACTTGTTATATACTGTAGGTCTAGGCTATATAGTTTGTTTGTTACCATGACAACACCAATGAAGCTCAATGCTGATGCTGTCATGGAAATAGTTTTCTAATCAGCAATAAATATAACAATTTATGATCAACACTTTTCAATTGCATGCTTAAAATTACATACCGGTTAAAGCCCCGCCCATTTCAAGACAACCAGACCCACTTCCGGGTTAAATCTGACCACTTCCGGTTTAGGCCCCGCCCAGTCCGAGTACAGATACAGATACAGATAATTCATGTGGTAAACAGATGCAGATAGAGATACAGATAATGCTGTACTCGCTCATCCCTAATATTGACCAATTATTAGGCTAGATTATTTCATAACCCTTGTGTTGTCTTCTCGTCGACCAGAAATTTTTGTTTCTGAGTCAAAATTAAAGATGAAAAACATTTTATCAAGGTTATGGAAGTCTTTTTTTACCCTTTTGTGGCTTTCCCCCAATAATTGTCACTTTTTCAACGTTTGTCGACTTTTTCTGAGCCTTTTTGAAATTTCCGTGTGTTTTTCCCAAAATTCTTAAAACATTTTTGTCACTTTGTTTGACATTTGTTCACATTTGACACTTTTTTCCCCCAAATGCTACAAAATTGACAAAAAAACAACCAAATTCAATGAATGTAGTGAACTGATTATTGATTATTGATTGATATAACTTGTGAGGAGTGTTGTTGGGAACCATTCACGTTACTTTTTAGGTAAATTTGTTTGAAAGAAACCCAAATTTCTGATATAGACATTTTTTGGAAAGGGGTCAAATTTTACCCAAAGACAACAGGAGGGTTTATAAATACAGTATAAATACAGGATTAAGGGCATAGTGTTACAATTCACAAGGACTGACTCAAATGCACGGCTCACAGGGAAAAGGTATTTATTGAGGAAAGTGGAGGTTTGGTGTGGAAGTGGGAGGCGGAAACCGGGAGCAGGGAGGCGGAGGACCAGAGGGCAGGCGAGGGCTCGGGACTAGAGACTCAGGAACCAGGAGGGAGACACAGGAGATGGAACTAGGAGGGACCGGGAGCATGAGCTGAGAAGGAGGCACAGACACGAGGAGCGGAGAGGGATGAGGAAACACGGACACGAGGAGCTGAGAGGGATGAGGAAACGCGGACACAAGGAGCTGAGAGGGATGAGGAGACACGGACACGAGGAGCTGAGAGGGATGATGGTGAAGATGGGACGCCGTGGGAGGAGGACCAGGGTCTGAAACCAGCCGACCGGAGGAGAGTGAAACTGTAAGGAGAACACAGAGAAGGTAAGTACATAGGACTTGAAGGGAAAACACTAGGAATATTATTAGCGAGGTAGTCTGACAAAGTTCACTTGTACGACTGGAGCAATGATCAGGTCAAGAGTGGATGAAGAGCCGGGGTAGATTTACTGTGATTGATGATGATGACAGGCAGGTGTGAAAAGCGGGAGCAGATGATGACGGGCAGGTGTGGCAGTGAGAGACGATGATTACAGATGGTAGGCAGGTGTGTGTAGTCAGCTGGCTTCAGACAGGCGAGAGGGAAAAAAACAAACAGAGGACAAGGCAGAATGACAGAAAATGCTGAAAAAATGACAAACAAAACAAAACTCCCGGCCAACTGGACCCCAACCACAACACATAGCCTATGAATAGCTGCATATCTACGAAAGTGAGACCCCACTATCCACCGGCAGCAACCCATTGTTGTGGTGAAAGTAGCCCCACCTTGCCGAGCTGACACAGCGCTACTTGAGCATTCAGTGCATCTCGGTCAAAGCAGAAAGGTTTTTCTCCACGGCCGGGGATAATAGTAAATAAAAAAAACGCTCTGCAGTAGATTCAGAAAACGTTCATCATCTTGTGTTTTTGGCCCACAATCTTTACGATTAAATCCCGCCAATGTTGTTTGAAATGTTGAATGTTAATGATACACACTGTGATTTACCTTCATATTACATATTCTGTATTTGTGAAGGTCGGTTTGTGTTTCATATATGCTGTGCAAATTTGTAATGCCGTCTCAGCAGCAATTGTTTTTCTAAAATTGAAAATGTCCATTAAAGTTGACAATTTTAAGTAATTTAATTTGTGCCACAGTTTAATTATATTATTATTATTATTATTATTATTATTATTATTATTGTTATTATTTAAAAAAGTTATCACCTGTTTCCAAATGTTTTTATTATATTGTTGGAAGTCCCTCTACTGGACACACTTCGTAAAAACACCCAAATGCTAATAGTGGCATTGACAATCCACAAGATTGTGTAATGTTGTAAATATTAATGATAGGATGAATGTAATCTTTTAATATTTCATATTTGAATATTAAAGGAAAGAAAAAAATTAAATTTGAAAAATATATTTTAGGGCTGTCAATATTTCTCCATAATACATTTATGGGGATACGCCCCTCTGCATATTCACAGAAGTACTTGATTCAAGAGCTGGGAGTAGGCTGCTGCAATGCCATCCACTGTGCAGTGGGGGAGCCTTTGTTTAGTGATTGTCTTGCCTCTGTGAGGCTTTGCCCAGGACACAAACAACTGGTCGACTGTCCTAAAGGCCCTAGTCCTTGAAATTTATATATGTAATGCACAGATTTTGAACAACAATGGGCTGAGCACTTTTGGGACAAAGGTTTAAAACCTGATATCCTGAAGCCTGATTTCCTGAAGTAAAGTGCATTCGGTGGGTGCACAGACAGAGCATTAATGTCACTCACACACTTTCCTGTGGCCAAAGCCAGCAGCAAAGCCACCTTAAAGGACAACCTGTTCATTTCAATCTGGTCAAGTGGTTGAAATGAATGGCTGGCAAGGAACTCCAGAACCACAGTCAAGTCCCAAGAGGGCGGAACAGGCCTGGAGATTGGAACAGTTTCTGTGCTTCCTTCAGAAACTGACAGACCACGGGCTGTAGAACGCCATGACTAACTTTAGCATGCCTCGAGGATTAATCGTTAACATTTACAACGTAAACCAGTCTCCCTGCCACTGGCAGACTCCTTTGCTGGGAGGAGAGCTGATAGCAACTTCCTTGGAGATGGAACAGCAAGGAGTGGCTTGTATTATGAAGCAGCAACATCAGGAAATGTTGGGTATTCATCAGCAATAACATAATACGACTCCTATACAACACATATATGAAACGTAAAATGAAGCAGAAATAGAACTTCATATCCACAGATTCAGTAAGAAGCAACCACACAATGAGAGGTGACCAACGTTTACTATAAAAACCTCTCTCTCCTGCAATGGTCCCGGCGCCCATCAGTAGACATCCATAGTTCGGCACAGAGAAAAGACTGTAGGCAGCGTATATTGATTAGTCAATACACAAGTAATAACTGAAATGTATACACACACAAACACTTACACACAAGCTGCCTACCGTTGTGTGTAAATGGAAATGATGTAAGTGTTTATTTGCATATTGAGCAGGGAAGTGAGATTTGATAACAATGGCACACTTTATACACTATGCACTGATTTTAACACCAGGTGAAAACAGCCTTTGTGAAAAGGGGATTTGGGTGTGTGAACAAGTGTGTGTATGTGATTGATAATGCTCAGTCATAGAGTGTGGCAGCTGTGGAGGTCCTGTGAATGTGCCTGTCCATGATTCAGGGGGAAGCAGCCAGGTCAGGCCAGGCCAGCCAGACTAGTTACGAGAGACAGCAACAAAGCGTCAGGCAGCCATTCATTTTCAATGGGAGTGGCTGTTTGCCAGCGACAAGCAAAAATAGACAAAATGCCTATTTGCCATGATTGTTAGTATGTGTATGTTCTGTTTCCTGTTTTATTTTGAAGTCTCCGTTTTTTCTAGTTGTACTTGCTGTCTTGTGTTTTCCCACCTTTTGTGACTGTCTGTCCAGCCTTGATTTGTTTCACCTGTTCCTCATCCCAACCTGTCCCTGGCTAGTTCTCGTAACCTTGTGTATTTGTTGTCTTTGTCTGGCGTCAGGTTATTGTTGCTTCATGTCAAGATGTTTTCTGTCGTTGTGGCTAGTCATCTGTGTTTTGCTTCCTGGCCTACATGTTTTTGGGAATTATTTTGGTGTGTGCCGGTCCAAGCCTCGCTGATTCCATCTCACAACCCTGAAAGAATGATCCAACCAGAAATGGACCCAGCAGTTTTTGAGCCATAGATGGAGTAAGGGTCCACATGGCTTCTGACGCCATGCTTCAACCATCAACCTCAACCTCTCTCCAGCCTGTGCTGCCCAGCGAGCCAGAGTCTGTGTGGTCCAGTGAGCCAGAGCCCATGTTGTTAGCAGCTTTCCAGAATCTCAGCTGACCTCCAGCTGTCTAGAGTCTCAACTCGTCGAACCGAGTCTACACTGACTCCCAGAGACTGTGCCGTTGCCTGGCACCTTAGAGACTGTGCCGTTGCCAGGCAACCTAGAGACTGTGCCGTTGCCAGGCACCGTAGAGACTGTGCCGTTGCCCGGCACCTGAGAGACTGTACCGTTGCCCGGCACTTCAGTGACTTTGCCTTTGTCAGGCACCCGTCAGACTTCGCCATTGTTCAGTGCCACAGAGAGTCGCTAGTATTTTGCCAGTGGTCCGGCTGACTCCTGCTTCCTGTGTTTTGTCGGGTGCCCGACTGACTCCTGCTCCCCGTGTTTTGTCAGTGGTCAGGCCGACTCCTTAACCTTGTTGCCTGGTTGGCAGGCCCACCAACTTCTGTTCCTGTTATCCTGTTGCCTGTCTTCAGCCCAGCTGACCCGTTGCTTGCCCAGCTCTCAGAGGGGTTCTGTCTTCGCCGGCCTGCCCAGTCTCCAGAAGGAGTCAGCCATCGGCGGCTTGCCTGGCCACCAGAGGGGATCCAGATTGCCTGGCCTCCAGAAGGGTTTCACCTTCGCCAACGGTCTCCAGAGGGATAACTCCTTCGCTGACGACCACCAGAAGGGTCTCTCCATTACCACTGGCTGGCGGGGAGTCTTTGCAGTCCTGTCTACCTTCTGGAAAGCCCTGGCCTCCAGAGGGTCTTTGTCTTTGCCGTCCTGCTCATCCTCCAGAGGGATTCCCCTTTACCGCCTGGTTTCCTGAGGGTCTTCAACTTCCTGCTCAGCCGCCAGAGGGTCTTCACCGTCTGTGTCATCACTTGACTCCTGGGAGTTTTTGCTGGATTCATCGGCCACCAGAAGGGTTCCACCTTTGCTGCTGTCCGTAGCCCTGGACCCCATGCCTGGCAGGCCGTAGCACTTTGGTCCCCAAGCCACAATGTCCCATGTTCCTGAGTTCCCTCTGTCTTCAGTTCCCAAGCCCCATTTGACTGTTGTTCCTCCCATTACCCTTCTGGGGTTGACTTTTGGTTTGGATTCCAGATGTAGGCGCCATAGAGGGAAACAATTCAGGACATTGTATTTCTGTATATACCTGATATGTTTGGCCTTTTATCTCACATTTGTTACCCCTAGCGAGAAATAAATACTTTTAAATCAAAAAATATCATTCTTGTGATTTGACAACACCTGTGAAGGAACTTGTGAGATCTCTTGCAGATACTAGGCAATAGCATGCTACTATCAATCCAGAAGCTTCCCCATGTCAGACATTCACAGAGACAAATCAATCAAACTTTAATTCCGCAAATTAGCAAAAACGTCTGACTGACAAAGATTGCATTGGTACACATCTGTATTGAACCTAACATCCTGTAACTAAACAATTTGGTACAAATATGTGTAACTTTACAGCCACAGTTGAGAAACACTCATTTATTAGATTGTGATTATGGGTCATTGGTTCCAGTTATGGGCTATGACTGTAAACTGTGGTTATCAGTGATCAAGTCAGCGTCAGTTTGAGGCCATTGAAATACACAGGCATCATGAATTTCCTAGCACCTTATATGGAGAACAGGGCTACCAGTGGTAATATGCCCCGGGGGTCTGGGGAGCTCATGATGCCATTCAGCCAGCTATTCCCCGTTCCTAGTCAGCCAGTATCCCCCAGCTAAAGTCAGCCATCCACCCCGAGGTGCCAGTCAGCTTTGCAGCCGGTAAGCAACAGAGCACACCCTGGTCCCATGTGCACCCCAAGCCCAGTCCGCTGCCAGCCAGGGCTACGCACCATGCAGCTTACAGACAAGAGGTCCAGGGTTGGGGCTCTCAGCACCTCTTTAAAAATGTTTAGTTAGTGCCATAGAAAAGAGTGACAGCTCCCCTCCAACCCCACTTCCCTCTTCCCCCTCCACCAGGTGACCCTGATGACCTCTTTCTCCATAGCCTGTTGCCGCAGCTTCAGTCTCTCTCTCCTGTTAGGAGAGAGGAAGTTAACCCTTATGTTGTCCTCGGGTCAAGTTGACAAGTTTTCCTATATCAATGTTCTTTTTAATTACTTAATTGTAATTAACCAAAATAACATGATTGATTCCATACAATGCTCTTTGCCAACTACAAATCTCTACTTTCATTAATTGGTTTTCTATTTTCATTCTTATTCAATTTTATAGCATTTGAAAAAACAACTGAAGTTGACATATTCCAGTCTGTGATTATCCATCAACATACATTCCTTTAATTTTAGTCTAAATCATTTCTGCTTTTCTAACTCATACATTGGGTATAATTTCCTATAAATGAGGTTTATTGGCCATAAATTCCCAAAGTAACTGTAAAACTGAAGTTAATAAGTCAGTGTTACGTAGTGTTGAAAACATCAAAAGTATTAAAAAAAGGGACAAAAATATAAGAAAAAGTTTAAAACATTGATAAAAAGCGTCAACAAAAGTGTTGATTTTCAATTTTGACGGGAAGACAACACAAGGGTTAAGTTTGACATATATAGTCTGATCTATAAGGCGAGGTGCAGGCATCTGAGGCCATGAGTGGCCGTTTTGCTTGTGATAGTTTTGTTTATTTTAACAACAAAAACTAGATTCTGTTCTGTTGAGAAAGTTGCTTGGTGTAAGATAAATGGGATAAGTACATTATTTTTGTGTAATTTGTATATTTTCAGTTTGAGTAAGACAACAAAAGAAATATTTTCTTTTTATTCAAATGCGGGTGGCTTTTAAAAGAGCCTTTGTTTTAAAATTGCAGAGGAGGATCTTCAGTAAATGGCAACCTCAGGACTGAAATATGTGGCGAAGGTCTCCCTCACACCTATTGCTTCCTGTGCTGAATGGTTGCTCCCTGCTCAGGTGATGCCCTGAAGTGTCTGAGCTTCCTCAGCATTTCCATGTCCGTTCTGCACATTGGCGCTTGATGTCCTCCGCATCACTTTATGCAGGATACAGGTGGCTTTCACACAGGCCTCAGTACTCTGCATCTACAACTGCCAAGAGCATGATGGAATATGTGCCCTTGTTGTTGTAGTACATCGACCCGGAGTTGCTGGGGGCAGAGATGCGCATATGCTTACCAATGATGGAGCCTACACAGTTAGGAAAGTCCCAGCGGTCGGAAAACTCCTCCTCAATGGCCTTCTAGTATTCTGTGGTGGAATCTGGCATGTAGTTGGCAACCAGGACATCCCAGATGGCCCTGGTGACCTCTGCCGCTATGCCGGAGACAGTGTTGTGTCCCACACTGTAGTAGAAGCCAATGGTGTGAAAAGAGTTAACAATAGCGAGGTACCTGAGAATTAAAAAATTTAAATAAAAATTAAATTAAAAATTTAAGTTTTACTTCAGAAGGTTAATGCATATGCACAAGGAATGCACTGACACTGTCTGCTTTACAAGTTCAGCTCATAAAAATTGGGGACAAAAACAAAAGTGTTGCGTTTATAATTTTGTTCAGTGTATGTCTGTGGTCGGAAATCTCAACTCTGAAAGATATATTTGCTCAATGAAATACATTGACAAAGAAAACTAAGGGCATTTACTCTATAGTTTCATTTTCGTTAGTTTTTCAAACAGAAAATACAGTTTTGGTTACTTGTCTTTTTTAATGTCTCATTTTTTATTTTTATTTCAGTTAAGGACAATGTTTTTTCCCATCTACTTTTCTTTAGATTTCTTTCGTATCCTTGGTACTATGCATCATCTGTTGATTAGTTAGGTTAGGGAAGGTGGGCAAACTGTAGTGGGTCTAGTTTGCTAAGTGAGCAGCGGATCCTTAACCAGCTGTTCTACAGAATTTCACTTTCTCTCTAAATTAATTAGCTTTTTTTAAGACGTTGCCAGAAGAGTGCCTTGGACCTTTGTCCTTTTTTGAATCATAAACTTTGTTTAACTCATTTGATAGAGACGCATCAGCACTTGTAAAGTATTTACAACTGTCCCAAAAGTCACAAGCAATACAAGTTATTTTGTAGTTACAATTGTGTAGACATTAGCATTTACAGCTGTGTTAAGCAGATTGTCATATGGCAAAAAAAATGTCTGTTTAAACATGTTCCTGTCTTGCTCTGCTTCTCTGCTCTCTCTCTCACACACACACACACACAAACACACACACACACACACACACACACACACACACACACACACACACACACACACCACACAACACACACACACACACACACACACACCACAAAGCTGCTTGGTCTAGTCTTACTATTGAGTGGAGATGTGAGCCTCATGGCTCCCCTGCAATCTACTGACATTGATCTGAGAGAAGATCAAACTGGCCAGACAGTCCCAGGAATCTTGCTTTTCATTAACTGTGTGTGTGTGGTGTGTGTGTGTGTGTGTGTGTGTGTGGTGTGTGTGCGTGTGTTTGTGTGTGTGTGTGTGTGTGTATGTGTGTAAAGGAATGCTGAAGCATATTTGACTGTGATGTTCAAATTGGAATTCTTAAGCATATGTAAATATTTTACTGTGCACCGGGAGTGAATATGGGTACAAATCTGCTTTTGGTAATATTTCTGTGAGGTGCGTATGCATCGGAGTGTGACAGAACCTCTCTCTTCCAGTTTGTAAGGGTGTGTATCAGTGTGTCAAAGTGTGTGTGCATGTGTGTGCATGGGTCTGTGCAAGTAGTTCCTGAGTGGCACCACCAAACCTGATAGTGGAGAGACGGGCAGGCAATCAGACTCCATCCAGATGACTCAAAGCTAGCAGCGTCTCCTTGTTTTATCAGTTAAAGGACAGTTGGACAACTCCAGCACTGTCTTGTATACATCACTGCTTTAACTTTATCACAGAGAGAGTTTTCTGGGATGCCAGGAGTGTCCATGAACTATTATTTTTTCACAGATAAGTAAATAATATAGCTTACAGACAAGCATTCTTGTTACTGAATATCGCAGTTAAGATATTACAGTTAGCTTTAACACATTAAGGATAACAATGTTTCACTTTGTCCCACAACAACATTAAAAGAGTTTAGATTTGTGTACAGTTTCTGTTAATAATGTATTGTATTAAGTGTCCACTTCATTATAATATTCAGATTTATCATAAATAATTAAACATGCACATGTATTTTATGTTCCAATTAAGAGGGGTGGAGGTGAGTATCTCATTTAGTTACTTTTTTGAAGCAGTAACTAGTAACTTTAACTGATTACTTTTAAAAGTGCTTACAGTACAGTATCAAAATCCGTTGTAGGATAACTTCATGAAGTCTACATAACACGTCCCTCTAGCCCTCGGACCTGGTGAAATATTAACCTAAGTCTGTCACATCATATGGATACAACTATGAAGATACAATTTGCCTGTTCCCAGCATTAGCACAACACTTTGCGATGAATAGCTTTTTACTTGTGACAAAATCTGCTAAATGTAACGTCTTTCACTCAAAAATTGTGTAATGTCGAAGTGGAAAACAAGAGAACAGCGGCAGCGCCACACCAGTTACTGAACAACATGCATCTAAGTGTCAGTCCAAATTACGCACAAGAAGCAGTTTGATCTCACTGATGTAATGCCATTTATTTTCTAAGTGTTACTAGGCTTGGTGAAACTGAGTCCAGCACGAGAGATCCGATTCAGAGGAGGAGAGGTTAGTGAGGCCAGCGTCTCCACAGCAGGTAACAGTGGCACGGATCCGCTGCGCCACGCATGGATGAAATAAGGAAATAGTAAATAGGACTACAGTAACAGAAATATGGGCAGAATAAAGACAGTCAATACGGCCCGGTGTTTGGTGCACAGGGTACACCTTGTTCACTTAATAGTCTACAAATCATCTACGGGATCAATTGTGATTCACATGAGTTTGACCACCCTTCACAGCGTTTATCTGTCCTAATCAAATAAATGAATAATTAAACTGGAACTAATGGCAATGAAAGCCAACTGTGGTGTTGCCTTACGTTGACCCTCATCTCCTTTGTCTTAAAACAATTAGCACTGTAAAACTGCAGAGGCTACAGCTGACAGCCAATTACCACACATATTCTGCGCCTGCGTATAGATGGGTATGGCTGCATTCGGGAGCGCCCTATTTCATGCCATCCCGTCTCATGCCGTCTCGTCTCATGCCGAGGTGTGTCCAGTTGACGCAAGCTTTTACTTTGAAAAGAGAGATAGTCTATTGTTTAAAGTATTTTATTCCAGATGCAAGCTTTTATTTTGAAAAGTAGAAGCTCAGGGATGGCACCAGGCGGGATGGCAGAATGATTTTTTTAGTTTGCCTATAATCTGCATTTATTTTATAGACGGACATATATTTTAAGTGTTTTATTCATTTGTATGATTGCCGTTACTGTTTAGTTAAAAAAATCGTAGCATGATAGTTGATGTGAGCCTTTACTTTGAAAAGTAGGCTAAGAGAGATATTTTTGAAAGTATTTTATTTTGAAAGTAAAAGCTTGGGGACGGCACCAGATGGGATGGCAGAAGGATTTTTTTAGTTTACTATTTAAAAACTGGTTACAACAGTTTTCATAGGTGGATCGTACAACCAGATTAAGACAGCAAATAAAACACCACATGCAAACATCAAAACATTAAAACCATGCAATATACTAATACAATAGGCTAGTTATATGTCACCACCTCTTGATCACTAAATTAAGCAACCACTACTTCTAAAAACACTTTGGCCTGATTAAAAGTCACTAGAACAAAGACACCCTAGCCCAGGACAAACTTTCCTCCATAAAAATAAAACACAATCATTAACAAATAAAACAAATGGCAGTACGAGCAAGTTGGAACACGTGAGTAAGTGAAAAAACAATCTAGTCTAGGCAAAACAGCAGCGGCACTATGACTTGGCTTTATGCTCTATCCAGCGAACCCGCACACAACACTGAACGCTTGTCCTGACCACCAGGCAGTAACAGCAGCAGAAAGGGAAAGTCAGCGCTTACCGGCCAAGCCTTTATTTCCATGTGTCTCACGAGACGTCTCACGTGACCATATTTAACCCACCGGTTACATATAGACAGACATATATTTTTTAAGTATTTTATTCATAGCATGACTTTCCAGATGCAAGCTTTTATTTTGAAAAGTAGAAGCTCGGGGATGGCACCCGACGGGACGGCATGAGACGGGACGGCATGACATGGGATGCTCCAGGCTGCCGCCATACACACTTGCCTGCGTGGGAGGAAATAACTCCCCATGCCAGCAGGTGGCGGTAATCTATTTTTCATTCAAAAAGGGAAACCAAATACAACTGTTATGATACCCACAGCAAACAGTGTTTGCTTGAATCAGCAGCGGGAGATCTGAACGGAGCCTACTGCCACTCTGCTTTACTACCTGCAGGGAAAACAGAGGACACCAGGAGATGGCTAACCAGACTGTCAATCTCCCGGGCCGCCACCAATTCTCTCTGCAAAGAATTCTCCCTGCAGAGGGACCGAGCCTGAACGGACAGCTGGTGGGACATTAGGGCAGAAGTGTGTCCGAAGTGGTTGAATCAAAAGAAATGTTTTGAGTACTATCTTTTATTTGCCTCAGTTAAAGAGTTAAATTACAAATTATATAATTTCATCATAACTTTATTATCTCAAGTAATAACCTCCTTTCTTCATTCCACAAAGGAAGATAGCAGTGCTGATGATCTACAGAAACAGAAAAGATCTACATCTCATGAATTCAGATGTAAGGCTAAATATTAGTTTGACTAAAGGCTGCATTATCATTACATTTTACAACTCTTTTGAATTTTTTAGACGGATATAGCTAGAAGAAATAAACAGTGAAGGTCTTATTATAACTATAACATTTGGTAGACAGTCAGTGCTTCAGTACATTCAGTACAGACAAAAACGTGCTCTGGTTTATTGGCATTTCTTTAAACCAATCACAATTGGCTTGGGTGGCCGGACAGAGCAATGATGCTTCTGCAAATACAATGGCCGGGAAGGAACTTCGACTCGATTCAGTTGCTGTCTGGATTTACCCTTCAAAGATCTGAGGAGCAGTTCACCATAGTCCTCATAAAATCGACCAGAGTTTAGATTGCCAACACAAAGAAAATTGAAAGGTGAAAATTAGTAATTTGGTCAAATTTCCCGGCGGCACCTGAACAATCCTGGAAATTAAATGTCGTCGATATAGGCTGAATCTCATTTCTCTATCTTACCCCTACCCTTTACATCTTCCCCTAGGTTTTGCTCGTTCACGTGAGACCTAGGGCTGTCCAAATACGCTTTCGAAACTTTTTTAAAATTGCTAGCTTGTTATGCTATTGCTAACCGCTAACGTTACATTAATGATTTGCACAACGGTCCTGCATTTTTCTGCCTTAAATGAACTTTATGCATGTCTAGAGTTTTAACCATTAGCAGAGACTGACGTTTGATATCAGTGCACAACACTACTTGCTTTGTAGATATCGCTACATGCTTTACAGTATATATACTGTCCTGTATCACACAAGGACGCAGGAGGACACCCGGCAGCTGACCTACTTTCAGGCTGAAAACGAGCAGAAGTTTCTTAAATCATGTGTTCATGTTGTACCCATTCATTATTTCATTGGTATTGTATTATTGTAATTAATTCCTGTTCGTGCACTTGTACATTGTTGTTGGTTATGATACGGGACACTGATGAAAGAAATATGAGGGAAAAGTTACTGGCCAACAGGCATCAGACTGGTCTGGAATATCAGAATAACTAATATTAATTTCATTGTTTGTGGTCTTGCGGTCTAGTTCCACACATTTGAGTGCTTTTTTATGTGTGTGTAATAGTTGATAATTACAAAACAAAAAACTGACTGAACTTCAATGACATTCAAAACGGTGATAACTAAAATAGATTTACAACACACCATGTGTTTATGTATATAAAGTATATAAGTATATAAATGCATGTGAAACTGTTGTCAAAACCCACGCTATCAACATATGGACACACTTGCAGACAGCATCTTGGAAGTTTGTGATCAATACTGTATGGTGATGGAACCAAGTGCTGTCACATTTCGTAGGGGTATGTTTTCACCCCTAGCCCTTACCACTTTCAAGGGCCAAGGGGTAGGGGTAAGATGGCGAAATGGGATTCAGCCACAAGCTACTCCAGATACAAAGACACCTATAAGCAGGAAAACTCAGACAGCAGAAACAGTTGATCAATCATGTGAGGGTATATGTTCCCCACGTCAGAACGTATTCCGCAAAGGCGTTTCGAACCAACAATCCAGACCATGTAAAACACACCACTTCCTATGCTCCACAAGAGTTTAACCAGGGGACACATAGCAGATGCTGGCTACTTAAAACAGCAAATACACAAAGTTACATGAACTGAAGAAACTAGAAAAAAGTGTAAGCATTAATGGAGAAGTGAAGCTCAAAATGCCACAGACTGACTGCACTGCAAATTATTTGCTCTTACCAAGATAAAAAACTTTATTAGAATTTAGAATTGTTAGATAATTTATCTTGTTTTTAGAGTGAATTTCTTATTTTAAACTTTACACTATAATCTCATATCAAGCAAGCTTGTCAAGTGAAATCATCTTGCTGCATGGACATAATTTTACTTGTTTTGAGTACCTTTTCCCTCAGATTTAGTGTTTTCATCTTGTTGTTGGACCCCCCTTTTTTGCAGTGTGTTCTTGAATGGAGAGGAAATAGTTGAATGTAATCCTACTTGTCATGATTGAAAAGAAAATAATTTACAGTAGGATGCTCCTTTCACCTTGCATGCTCATTCTTTGCCTGGTAGTTCCCCTCCCTGCCTTTTCTGTCTCTGACACACAGATGAGAGACAAGATGATTTTTAAGCTGGCAGATGGAGGTTTACATCATGCAGGAAACATTCATCATTCACACACAGTGGCCGAGGCTGCCATACAAGGTACCACCTGCTCATCAGATATACAGTCATACACATTCACACTCCGATGCGCGGGGGCAACTCGGGGGGTCAGTGTCTTGCCCAAGGACACTTCGACGTGCAACTACAGGGCCGGGGGCAACTCGGGGGGTCAGTGTCTTGCCCAAGGACACTTCGACGTGCAACTACAGGGCCAGGGATCGAACCACCAACCTTCCGATTGGCAGGCAACTGCTCTACCACTGAGCCACAGCCGCCCCCAAGACTGAAAGTGAGACTTGAAGCTCAGCCTTCTGTCTAACGCTCTCATATCAGAGAAAAAAAACGAAGCGATTGTTATGTTTCTCTCTCCACTGGGAATATTAAAACAGACAGTGAGGTTTCACATGTAACCCCCCCCCCCCCCCCCAACTCTTCCTACCCGATCTTCTCCTGTCTGCAGACACTCTGTATCACCCCTTTCTCTTGCCCCCTTGTTTAAAACAGTTCATTTCTTCTTGCTACTCCATAACTTAACATCCGTTTTGTCCATACTTGGCCTTCGATGATTTGATGCCCCCCTACTGTATTTACCTCCATGGTAAACGGAACCTCCTCCATCTCCCCTGTCGCCTCCTGGGTCCAAAAGCTTACTGTTCCCCTAATACTTCAACCAGCCATACTTCAGCACTCCTCTCGCCCAAGAGGCTCACTGCTCCATACCGCAATTAAGGGCCCATTCGGACCAAAAAAAGCAATCTGGCAATTTGTCACAGGGTTGGGTGTGTGTAGGTGTCAAAGAAACGGCCCATTGGTGTGACGTCCTGCTGTGTTCATTAACCCCCCCAACGTATCAATGAAAGAAACAGAAAAGAAAAGAGACAAGTGAGAGACAAAGCAGACAGATTGACTGCTTAGTTGTTTGGCAAACATTCAGCTGTTATACAATATAGAGATACCTATGGAGGCAGTGATGTTTCCTGTTTCCTTTATGGGACTCTCACACCGCTTCACAACAGACTGACAAGTGTGATCGGGAGTTACATGTTACATCTTTGGTTTCTATCCTCCATATCTGCTGGCTTCATCTGCAGCTCTTTGAAAATTGTGACCATAGTCGTCAAGAGTACTTGAGTTGCTTGCCACGGCAGTTTGTGGATTGTCCACATCAAATCTGATAGCGCCGAGGCTTGCAGTCAGGGATGCTAGTTGAGCATGTATAGAAGTTAGCATCTCGTCGCTCTGGGAGAAACGTGGCTCGAAGTAGCTCTTCTGTTGCTCCAGTAATCTGCAATGGTGCCCATATCGATGCGTTAGGTTTTGTTCTTGCTTGTCATTCTGCTTCAAATGACTATCAAGCACAAAGTGATAACATATCAGTGATGGAACCATAAACCATTGGCAAGGTTAGGCCCGGAGCTACAGCTAAGCCATCTCTGTTGTGCTGATCACGTCTAGGTCTGCTAGAGATATTTTATTGTGTGTTAATCTATTGACCTCCTCCGATCCTGCATCATACTCAGACATCAGAATATGGCTGATTAGTTTTCAGAGCACTTTCACTGTGATATAAATACTAATGTCAACAATGTAGAGCTTATAATGCAGTCTTTCAATGATCATTGCTCCACACTGCTTCATTATTTGCATTCCATGATATCAATTGTGTGGTCAATGACTAGCTTGCAATGTATTTGTATATAAATCGAGGACACTGTGTGTGTTTGTGTGTCCGTCTTTCAAATATCTCATGAATAAAATCTTCTTCACATGGGTTTTGGGACCAATAAATGGGGGTTTCAAATTTTGGAACAGTTGGATAGCGTTAGATTTTGGTTTTAAAAAACCCTTGCCCAAACAAAAAAGATGAGGGACAAAAAAAGTGGAAATTTTGGGGCTCATTCTTCTGTGTCAAAAAAACCCAGTTAAATTCCCTCAAAGCTTTTGTAACGGGGAAACAATAATAATGTTTTTTTTTGCAGACACCCGGACCTATTTGTATTTTAAATGCTGGAGCTTTAAAAAACCACTTCAAGCAGAAGTTAGAAGACAGCGTCATCTCGGACCCTTAACGCACTTCCCAGAAGCACGTGTAAATTGGCTCTCCATTAAAGATACGTACCGGGGCGTGTGGTGGGAATGAAAAGGAAGGAGAGTCTGGCTTTAAACATAGATTTGGGGATGGGAGGGGAAAAATGCTTGGGTTTTTTTTTTAAAACCCAAACCAATGTGTTTCAGTGTAACCCGGAGGAAACGCAGTGCTGCTGCAAAATAGGCTTAGAAGGAACTTGTTTTGTGGAAAGTATACATGTAAAAGTTGTTTTAAGTCAATTCAATTTCAGTTCAATTCATATTTACTTATAGTATCAAATGATAACAGTTATCTCAAGACACTTTACAGATAGAGTAGGTTTAGACTACACTCTAAAAATCCCGACAATTCTATTAATTCCCCCAAAAGGAAGCATGGTGCGACAGTGGCGAGGAAAAACACCCGTTTAGGAAGAAACCTGGGACACACCCAGGCTCTTAGTATGTGGTGTCTGACGGTGCCGGATGGTGATGTGACGCACAGTGGCAATAACAATCACAATAAAGAAAATGGAACAGTGACTAAAAATGGTAGTGGTCGTGCAATAGAAAACTCAGATTGGACAGACCCTGCATAGATCTGAGAAAAGGTTAGCTAAAGTCCTCATAAATCGACCAGAGTTTAAAACGCCAACACAACGTAAGCCCAAGGCAATGTATCCGGTCTAAATGAGTGAAATCCGACTGATTTTCCAGCGGCAACGGAGCAATCCCGGAAGTGTAACATGAAGGATATAGCCTAGTGATTACTTAACATCATTAATAACAGCAGGACAGTTGAGTTTAAGTTATCTTAACTGCCATATCTCGTCACTGGCTCCCTGTTGCACACAGACTGCAGTATACCATACATATCACATATCACAAACATGACATATCACACCTGCATATTTCTCTGAGCTACTTCCATATTCTTCAGTGGCTCTCTTAGGTCAAATATGTTAAACTTGTTAATCTCTCCCACATACTCAGTTTGCAACCTGTGGTGATCAAGCTTTTGAGTCCATAGCACCTAAATTATGGAATCCCCTGCCTCCTCCCTTATGGTCTGCTGTTTCTGTGGATTCTTTTAAACAAGAAGACACATCTGTTTGGACAGGCATTTTGTTAACCTGTATGCACAAGGTCTGCACTTTATCCATTATTGTATAGTTTTAATTGTGTATTGTCTTTTTAGTTTGCACTTTCCAAACACGTGGCACACATGTTCATTTAATCTTTTAAAATTTCTTTCTTGTATGTTGTCTGATGCCCCAGTACTGTGTGACTTATGTCAGTGAAAAGCACTATATTACCACATTGGTATTTTACTTACTTACTTACTTACTTACTTACTATACACCACCTTTCCTAAAGGTCCCTGTTCAAATGGACAGCAGGCCTCCTTCTTCTGGGTTGAAGTGAAAGGGCAGGCTTTGATACAGGAAAGGAGGATAAAGAGGTAGAGAGATTAGAATTTAAAAGAAGGGAGAAAAAAGGGGGGAACGAAGGAGGCTTCCGACTCGTTCGTAGCCCCAGGCAGTGGTCTTTCAAGTGTAGCGTTCCAAAGCACCGTTTCAGCTTCCCCTCCTAGCGATTGGGCTTCACATCCACCCAAGCAGTTTTAAGGCTCAAGGCTTTAGAATTGTAAAGTGCACATTGTGGAACCCATCTGCATTTATTTGTTACCTTATTCAGCTTTGAGAGTTCGCAGAGAGATGTGATGTCATGTGTGCAGCTGAACAAATATACAGTACATACAGTCTCCTATGAATGCAATTTACGTGCAGTGCCAACATTTAGTCCCAATGCAGGGAGTATGTTCACATGCATTAACTTAATTCAGACTGTAAGGGTAAAACTTGTGATATTTTATTTGTTTTTCTTATTTTACTCATCAACAAATCCCAGGTAGAGACCTAAACCAACAAATAATTGCTTACACTTACCAAAATCACAAATTACCAAAATCATGAAGAGTATATCTCTTTGGTTTGCATTGGATTAGGTCAGTTTTTGCCTTTGGTTGAACAGCACAGAGACATAATGCTAATCCCATCATTGGAAATGTGGGCAGTTCCTGCTCTTCCTTTCATCTCCACCTTTCATCACCTTCTTTCTTTTTTTTTTGCTGAAATTTGTTCCCAAGTCCCAAACAAACAATTAATTGATCCAACAAGTACCACCTGTGTAATCAGTGTCTGATAAGGTTATTCCACTGTGCCAATAGTGCCATTGATGTGCTTGTACATTGTAGCCTGCAGATGACATTAGTGGTTGACTTCATATATAACACAGCATGCTAAAAAGTGACAATATTATTTTTAAGTTACACACCCCTTAATGTAACTTCACACAGTGCTCCAAGTCTAGCACATGCTAACGTTGCATTGCCTGCACAGCAAGTCATAGATCATGAGCCTGCTGTCACTGGTCTTATTTTACAGCCATGATTGTCACTGGTGTGATGGGAAAATTACATAGACAATGATTCTACATAGGCAAGGACTGCTTTTCTGTGTGTTTATTCACTTCCTACGCATTCGTAAAAGTCATCTGTGTTTTAGGTTAAATCACCACAATGTCTCCTTCATGTGTCTCCCTAGTTCACCCTTTGCCTCATAAAGATGTTTACTGCTTCCTACGACACCTCCTGTTTTAGGGCCCTCAGTCCCTCAAGGACAGCAACTGGTGTGACGCTGTTTATCACCAGGATAAACAAATGGCGAAAACAGATGCAGGCGGCCAGGAGATAGACAAATGTCACACTGCCCAAGCTTTAGGTCAGAAACGGAACTAATCTATAGAAAAGATAAATCTCTCCACTTCTAAGGTAGAAACAACAGCGGCAGCCATCTTTAAGACTCAATAATCATTAGGACAGAGACAACAACTGGCTCCGTCAAGTCTGGGTAATAAGATGAAGTGTTTTGTTTAGAATCAAAGGGTTTTTTTCTCTCAACATGATAGGGTTTTTCTGTTGGGGCAGAGGAGGATATAAGGAGCTGTCCAGTGTTACACAGCACCAGAATGTGTAATGTCACCTTGTTACTTTGTTGCATTGTGAACTGCCATTCTCGTCATTTTGTTTGATTGTTCTCTCGAGAAAATAATTAAACTCTTTCACCGAATATCCAAACTTTTAATCCAGTCTGCAGCCTGTCTTTATTTTTGTTTCAACAAGGTCTCTTCTTCATTTTACAAATTCCTCCCTCGCTGAACAGAAACTTCCACAACACTGGGTAAAGGAAAGTCGGAGCTCCGCTAGGAGGCAGGAGAGCTTTATACCCAGCAACAGCAGCTGTTAATGTTCAGCCAGGAGCAAAGCTTCGCTTGCTGCTGACGGTCCACAGGCAGCATGGTCCGGGGTTATTTTTTTTTAACGTCTATAACAAGACGGTTTAATAATTCAAAATGTGCCTTCCTCAAAGCATGTCCTGTAGCTACCATCCATTCATCCATCTTCATCCGCCTATCCGGTATAGGGTCGCGGGGGCAGCAGCTCCAGCAGGGAACCCCAAACTTCCCTTTCCCGAGCCACATCAACCAGCTCCGACTGGGGGATCCCGAGGCGTTCCCAGGCCAGGTTGGAGATATAATCTCTCCACCTAGTCCTGGGTCTTCCCCGAGGCCTCCTCCCAGCTGGACGTGCCTGGAACACCTCCCTAGGGAGGCGCCCAGGAGGCATCCTTACCAGATGCCCGAACCACCTCAACTGGCTCCTTTCGACGCGAAGGAGCAGCGGCTCTACTCCGAGCTCCTCTCGGATGACTGTGCTTCTCACCCTATCTCTAAGGGAGACGCCAGCCACCCTCCTGAGGAAACCCATTTCGGCCGCTTGTACCCTGGATCTCGTTCTTTCGGTCATGACCCAGCCTTCATGACCATAGGTGAGGGTAGGAACGAAAATTGCCCGGTAGATCGAGAGCTTTGCTTTCTTTTAGCAACTGGACCTGATAAAATATTTACCTAAGTCTGTCACATCATATGGATATATGTATCTATAAAGATACAATTTGCCTGTTCCCAGCATTAGCACAACACTATGCAATGGTTAGCTTATTACCTGTGACTATATATGCTAAATGTAACGTCTTCCACTCAAAAATTGTCTAATGTTGAAGTGGAAATCAAGAGATTAATGACAAAAGGCACAACTCTGGGAGGACTCAGTGTCGCTGTCGTCAATAATTTTTTTTTATATGTGAGTGCGCACTTTAAGCATAGTGCATACGTTTACATTGCACATTATGGCAAAGGTCAGGGGGCATGCAACTCATCATACATTTCCCCAATGCCAATAAAAGAAAGTAGAAATACATTAATACATTTAGATTTAAAAAGCAATAATTACATGAAAACAGGTTGTTGAGTCTCAAAGCTCAAGTCTGAGTCAAGTCTGAAGACGTTTGGGTTGAGTCGCAAGTCAAGTCTGAAGTCAGCTGTTTGTTTGACTCAAGACTGAGTCTCAGAATCGATTCCCAATATCTGGAGCAGACAGCTGTACGCTATCAGAGCTGAGAATACATCAGCAGTTTACTTGTTAAGTGGTAGTAAATGTCAGAATAAATACTGCAGTGTCTCGCTTCTCAACAAAACAAAAGAGGCTTTGGGGGAGAGCAGCAGTCAGTTGAAAAAACTCCTGACACAGCCCGTCTACAAACCAATCAGATCTAAGTATCTGGAGACGTAGTTCACGTACGTGATGACGGCAGGACGTAGTTTTGTCCCGTGAAGATTTTTAGTGCACGTGCATAACTACAATGTGAAACAAAAACAAACCTTGGTCCAGACCTTGGTTTGGATTTTCAGGTGTGAAAGCCCCCCTAACTGTACTTCCAGTTTCCAGCTGACTTCATGAAAATGTATCAATGATAAGCACTTTTTAGTCATTGTGAGAACAATTTATTATTACAAATAGATGAGAGAATGTCTGAATTGGTGCAAATTACACCTGTAATCATTACCAATTATTGGAACTCACATGTGGAGTAACTCTGGGGGAGGGTTTTTCTTTTTTCCTAGCTGAAAGTTTACGAACTTCTTAACCATAACACACGAACCGTACATACACACCGCCACCGACTTGAGCTGCAAAAAAGCTTTGCCCGCCCCGCCAAGGATGCTTGTCAAAAAGTACGGGGAAGCTTTTTGACGCTTTGGCGGTGGTGGCGGCATTCTCTGTTTGACTCAGACGCAGAAGCTCAGACAGCCACGGCCAATACACTGACACTAGAAACCTTTTATAAATTACTCATATGATGCCAGAAGTTGTATTGTTAATTGTTTGCAGCGGGGTCTGTTAGCAGTTAGCTAGCTTGTTAGCCGCTGAGCCAGAGCGGTGTGCAGGCAGAGCGGGCAGCCGCCAGACTAATCTAGTGACCCGTGCAGGATTAACTGTGAGCGGACCGTTTAGAGACGATGTAACCGGCAGCTAATGTTGACTGGTCCCTTTGCGCAAACAACGTTATATCATCAACGATAGGTAACCCATCAACGGTGGTTATGAGCTTGTCCTCAGAATGAATGTTTTGGTAGGAAAGAAAGTTTACATTGTATGTTTCTCCGGGATCAGGCAGCGTGAAGGACATCTATATTGTGATCGGGGGCTGGCGTTAGCCGCTGCTTGCCGCTAAACCGCATAAAAGCACATTATAAGATGAAAAAAATTCAACTTTCTGATCATGCTCAAAAGCCCAAAACGCGACACCGACAGATTTTCCACTCCTTGCAGCTGAGAGAAGCTTCCATTGAAAATGAATGACTTTAGAACTTTAGACGCTCAAGTCGGGGGCGGTGTGAACGTACGGTTATGTCAATGTCACCCACAAGGGCTACCATTTTCAACATTTGTCTGACAAAACCGAGTTCTAATTCTAAACCTGCCAGTCTCTTCAGAACTCCAGCTAGCCTTAGCCCCCCTGCTCAAGGTTGTCCTGAGTCTTGCCTGATAGCAATATAACACTCAGTAACTATTTCAAATGATATCTGGTCCCTGCCAAGACTTGAACAACTTTTCGTATTTCTTCTGTGTTGTCTTTTATTTCTCCCTCTCTCTTTTGTTCTTTGGTACCGTAAATTGTTTTCCGTTGGGGACATGGCTTCTCCTTGAGCTTGTCATTGTTTTTTCCATTAAAGGCGACTGATGATAAAGTTTGGTCTGTGGAGAGGGGTCGGCCAGCTCAAGCCTGCTAGTTTGTCTGTGTGTGCCTGTGTGAGTGTGTGCGTTCATGCATGCGTGCGTGCCTGTATGTGTGTGTGTCAGGGTCTCGTCAGCTGAGTGTACAGCAGCATTTCCTTAAGGTTTTGGAGTGATGTTGATGGTATTGAATTGTTCTGCTTCAGTGTCATTACAGTAACACTTATTAATATTAACAATTGTCAGAATCTTGCAGTTCAAAGTAAATTATGTATAGGAGTGTGTTTTTTTGTAAAAACAATTGTAACAATACATCACTACATCATCTGTACAAAAAGCTTGCCAATAAAAAAAACAAATTGTAATAAAGTAAGACATCCAAAACACTTCTTTTGCTCTTGTTTGGGCCTTCCATTCACGCAAATCTAGATTCACACATCTAGATTAAAGTATGAATATCCAGTATGGAAGGAAGAAAACTTTCAGGCTACAACTGGTGGACTCAAATGCATGACCCAGGACTAAAGATGAACAGGTAAGTACAGTTTGTTATTCAAAGAACAATCAGACAACAAGACAATTTTGTAGCAAAAACGTCAAAACCGTCAAGGAAACACTGGGAAAAACAAACTGGAAAACCGCTGGAGAGTGAGACACACAGGGAATAACAACAACCTGACACAGGTAAGTGAATGTAGTGAGTATTTATACTAGGGGAACAGGTGATGATGATTACACACAGGTGATATACAAGGAGCGGGAGGTTAATCACAAAGAAAGGCAGGAAGACAAGTTAAGTAAAGGAAGACGAACAGTGGCTTTCAAAATAAAACACGAAGTCCATGAAAACAAACAGAAAACATGAAACCAACTAAAACAGAAACTTGACACAAGGACAAAACCATGACAAAACACATCACATATTCATAATGTTTGTCCTGATAATAACAGCTGAGTGCTGTGTAGCAGCAATGTTAAAAATGTGTTTAAAAATAGGAAATACTCATTTGCTTTTTTTCTGAAAGTGATATAATATGATGGATATTATTTCATGTCTGTTTGTTCAGTATAGGATGTGGTTAGCCTAGTTAATAATAGACAGGAAGCAGGGGGAAGCAGACTTCTACTTATCATACATGCATGAGATAAATATCCATCTGAACATCTTGATGTCAGAAAGAAAGGAAAAAAGCATACTTTCCAAAACGCTAAACTTCTTTTTAAGAGGTTTGTTTTAGGGTGTGTTATCTTGATTTACAGGTCACTCATGCACAAACTGTTTGACCATGACCCTGCACCCAGGCTCCATCCCCTTTGTATTTTTCAGTTATAGTGATTAGGCCTCCAGGATAGAGCCGTGTCAGCCAGGTGTGCGTGGAACTCCTCAGGGTGTATTTCCGTAGAGGTTTGAACAGGCCTCTCTGACTTCCCCTTGGAAATTTTTCTCGGGGGAATCCTTGATCTTAAATGGCGCTCTATTTCTCTGAAAACTGGCTTTAGTGGGATCCACCCTCTAAGGCCTGAGAGCAAAAGAAATAGTGAATAAGACAAATAGATGTACTCAAGAACCATATCTTACCTGGAATGCAATGTGATCGTTCATAATTTCCCCAGTACAATGGAAACTACAGAGATATAATAACTTTAAGTACAAATATACGCCCAACGAAGACCTCAAAATCCACTTCGCTGGTGGAGAGCAGGCCTGCGTCCAGTGGAAAAGGATGCAGGCAGCCCCGGACCCAGACCAGCTGGAGAGCACGGTAATTAATCTTTCTGAAAAAACGTTCTCTGATTCCTACACGTCAGCCTTAAGTAAGGAACTGTTCCAACTACCTACACTGATGACTTTGAGACTATTTCGTGACCTGAGATTGTAGAAGAACCTAAGTCTTTCTGGAGTGATTCTCCTTTTGACCAAGTCCACTCGTCTGTCTCTTCTGCTCCTAGTGTGTTGGCCCATAATTGTTTTAAAAAAAAGTCCACATTCATTCCTCCCAAGCCCAAAAGACAATTAAGTGATTTAACCTTCTATGACAAATTATCTTCTGATCCTACTACTAGGTTGAAGATCCGGGTACATTCCCAACTAGAACATCGCTTTAACAATGACGAGTTTGACAAAAATGTCTTTGAGTTTCTTAAGGTTGAACATCCAGTGATCTCTGCAATTTACACACTCCCAAATACATAAGGGCTTGGATATCCTTCTGAAGGGAAGACCTACAGTGGTGTGAAAAAGTGTTTGCCCCCTTCCTCATTTCCTGTTCCTTTGCATGTTTGTCACACTTAAGTGTTTTGGAACATCAAACCAATTTAAACAATAGTCAAGGACAACACAAGTAAACACAAAATGCAATTTGTAAATGAAGGTGTTTATTATTAAAGGTGAAAAAAAATCCAAACCATCATGGCCCTGTGTGAAAAAGTGATTGCCCCCCTTGTTAAAATACTATAACTGTGGTTGTCCACACCTGAGTTCAATTTCTCTAGCCACACCCAGGCCTGATTATTGCTACACCTGTTCACAATCAAGGCATCACTTAAATAGGAGCTGCTTGACACAGTAAGGTCCACCAGAAGATCCTTAAAAGCTACACATCATGCCGAGACCCAAGAAATTCAGGAACAATTGAGAAAGAAAGTAATTGAGATCTATCAGTCTAGAAAGGGTTATAAAGCCATTTCCAAAGCTTTGGGAATCCAGCGAACCACAGTGAGAGCCATTATCCACAAATGGCGAAGACATGGAACAGTGGTGAACCTTCCCAGGAGTGGCCGGCCGCCCAAAATTACCCCAAGAGCGCAGCGACGAATCATCCAAGAGGTCACAAAAGACCCCACAACAACGTCCAAAGAACTGCAGGCCTCACTTGCCTCAGTTAAGGTCAGCGTTCATGCCTCCACCATCAGGAAAAGACTGGGCAAAAATGGCCTGCATGGCAGAGTTCCAAGGAGAAAACTACTGCTGAGCAAAAAGACCATCAAAGCTTGTCTCAATTTCTCCACAACACATCTTGATGATCCCCAAGACTTTTGGGATAACATTCTGTGGACCGATGGGACAAAAGTGGAACTCTTTGGAAGGTGTGTGTCCAAGTATATCTGGTGTAGAAGGAACACTGTATTTCATAAAAAGAACATTATACCAACAGTAAAATATGGTGGTGGTAGTGTGATGGTCTGGGGCCGTTTTGCTGCTTCAGGACCTGGACGACTTGCCGTGATAAAACGAACTATGAAATCTGCTGTCTACCAAGAGATCCTTAAGGAGAATGTCCGACCATCTGTTCGTGTACTCAAGCTGAAACGAACTTGGGTTCTGCAGCAGGACAATGATCCTAAACACACCAGCAAGTCCACCACCGAATGGCTGAAGAAAAACAAAATGAAGACTTTGGAGTGGCCTAGCCAAAGTCCTGACCTGAATCCTATTGAGATGTTGTGGTATGGCCTTAAAAAGGCTTCGAAAACCCTCTAATGTAACTGAATTAGGACAATTCTGCAAAGATGAGTGGGCCAAAATTCCTCCAGGACGCTGTAAAAGCCTCATTGCACGTTATCGCAAACGCTTGGTTGCAGTTGTTGCTGCTAAGGGTTGTCCAACCAGTTATTAGGTGTAGGGGGGCAATCACTTTTTCACACAGGGCCATGATGGTTTGGATTTTTTTTCACCTTTAATAATAAACACCTTCATTTACAAATTGCATTTTGTGTTTACTTGTGTTGTCCTTGACTATTGTTTAAATTGGTTTGATGTTCCGAAACACTTAAGTGTGACAAACATGCAAAGGAACAGGAAATGAGGAAGGGGGCAAACACTTTTTCACACCACTGTATTGTTAGTGGGATCGGTAGCTTATGTTGATCATTTTACTAAATCAGAAGTGGTCAGCCTTCCTTCTTATAAACGTGACTCTATTGATTTCATTGAAAACCTTTGATATAACCTCTGATAACTTGCTGTTGGCTACTTTTGATGTTCATGAGTTTGTACACACATATTCAACATAACAGTGGCCTTGAAGCACTCCAATATTTTCTCTCTTCAAATGTGGCTGAGCTAAAACCCAAAACCATGTGCATTTTAGACTTGGCTAATATAGTTTTGACCAATAATGTTTTTTGTTTCCAAGATGAGTTCTACATACAGAAGAAACGACTGCTATGGGAAGTAAAATGGCTGCTTACAAGGGTCTCTTTGAAAACCAATTTGTGCTGCATCAGAGAAATCCATTTAACCCTAAAATATTATTCTACAAGCGGTTAATTAATGACATTTTTGTAATTATTGACTGCACAGTAGACTAATTAACATTTGAACTTGAAAACTGAACTTTCTGGGTTCAACTGTCTTCGATCAAAAAAGTCCACAAAATATCCAAATAAGTTTTCTTTATGCTGCGTAAAATCTGTCTACAAACAATGGTACATTATTGATTTGGACCCTAAACTAATCAGACTTTTTCCAGAAAAAAACAAACTTTTTCCAGAAAAAAACAAAACTCCTGATTTCCCCCGTGAGTTTTTGTCCCAGATCTTCCCTGTGAGTTTTTTCCTTGTCCCGGCCATCCTGTTTTGCATCGCCTCCCCTCGGACCTGTTTGTGGACCTTTTGCTTTTGGACTTTTTGTATTTTGATTATTCTTGAACATTGCCCGTTCCTCTGCTCCCTGTGTTGTTTCCTTTGGACTTTTTACTCAAATCTGTTCACCCGCTCCTGCCTGCCTCCTTGTGCTCTGCGTTTGGGTCCTCATTCCTGCCTCACTACAATTTTTGGAGTTTTATGGTCAATAAACCTCATTTATAGGACATTATACGTAATGTTTGAGTTACAAAAGCAGAAATTAGGAATTGTTTAGACTAAAGTTGGATGTTGACGGATAATCATGAACTAGAATATGTCAACTTTTACTCAATACTATTTCAAAACCATTTAAATGCTATAAAATTGAATAAGACACCCCAAAATGAATGAAAGTAGAGATGTGTACTTGCCAAAGACTGTACTTATTGTTTCTTTTGGTATTTTGCTCAATGAACTTTTTATATGACATACCTAATTTTTGAGTTAAAAAAGCCAAAAGTGTGAATTATTCTGACTAATAGTTAAGATCAGAGGATGTTGAGTGAATCACAGATAATATATGTCAAAGTTTAGGCGAGATACGGTTTAAAACCATTTAAACATTTTTCTCAAATGCTATCAAATTAAACACCCAAAATTCAATGGAAGTAATCATTACTTTTACCTGGGGAAGAATGAAGCATGTGTTCCATACAACGTGCATGCATGCATCTAAGTTACTTTGGGCAATTTGGTTGAAATAAACCCATATTTCTGATTTTTTTTTAAACTTTGAAAACAGGTCACATTTGACCCGAGGACAACACAAGGGTTAAGAGACCACCTGTTAAAAATGATACTCAACCCATTGCTTTGTTTTTTAGTCTGCCAGCAAGTAAATATAAATGTGGCAGTTGCGCCCAGCGCTCTTACACACATAAATGCAAAAGCTATAATCATCCACACACTGGCAAGACATCATCCATTTGTGTTGCTATTACATGCTGCACCTCACATGTGATTTATCTCATTCAACACCCATGTGACTTAGCATATGTAGGCAAAACAACGAGACAAAGTACAAATACATTTTTATTTTTTTTATTTTATTTTTTTTATTTGAGAAAAACAAAAGGGGACAATACATATTGATGAACATTTTCACAAATGTAAATATGCCAGATTGTAGCCTTAGGCTAATTTCCATCTGCAGACCCCCTGGCAGGTTGATGGTACACAAAAAATAATAAATGCATACAAATACACTATACACAGGCTATATACAGAGAAACAAGGAGAAAAACAGTGATCACATCAGTCAGAACAGACAGTTACAAAAGAATGGAGAACAAAGGGCATATAGAGACAAAAAAAACTATATTACACAAACCACAATTTTGCACATGCCTGTCTAACCTGATATTGCACTGACCCATATAACACCCCCTATATTGCACTGACCCACATTTTTAATATGCAGTAACCCCTGTTTTACGTCTGATATATGAAAATTCACTAAACATATCACAAGTTTGTGTGTCCCCAGCACACTTTTAAACGACTCCTAAAAATAGGAAGACTTGTGCTTTCCCTCACTGATAGTGGAATACCATTCCAGAAGCTCACTCCCTGATATAACAGAACGTTCTGTGAAAAGGCAGTTTGCCTAAACGCCAAGTCGCAATCACCTCTCATAGTGGCTCTAGTCACTCGAGTCCCGGCAACACTGCTAGACTTTTGTTTAATAAAATCACTCAATGGTGGAGGCGCCAAACCATGTATAAACTTATAGATTAGACAGGCTGATTTAAATAATTTGAAATTAGCAAAATTTAAAAGCTTATATTTATCTAAAATTTGGCAATGGTGATATGATGAAGGTTTCTTGTCTAATATTTTCAATGCTCTTTTGTAGCATACTTTGATTGGCTCAATAGCAGCGTGACTCGTATAGGACCAAGTTGTGATACAATACTCAATATGAGCCAGTATCATAGAGTGCAGGAATGTAATCGCTGCTGTATCTGTTAATGATGAACAAACCTGCCTAAAATTCCGTATATTAACATTTACTGTTTTCACAACTTTTTTAACCTGTTTTTTAAAGGACAATTTCGAGTCTATCATTACTCCCAAATACTTAAATTCCTCAACATTAATCAATTCTAGTCCACCCAAGCAAACTTTTACAGCGGTCACGGTTGTTTTAGGTTTACTAAAAAACATTGATACAGTCTTTCTAACATTAAGGCACAGGCATGAGTCATTTAGCCATTTTTGTAAGTCATTTAAAGCCAATGAAAGCTGATGGGCTGCATCATCAGTACGTTTTGCTTGTATGAAAATAACCGTATTGTCTGCATACATAATCGTGTCCACATTTTTGCACACATTGGGCAAATTATTCACATAAAGTGAAAATAACAGGGGGCCTAGAATTGATCCCTGAGGGACACCTTGTGTATGATGAAGATAGGGTGACTTACTATTCTTTATTTGCACGCATTGTTTTCTATCCGATAGATAAGACTTGTTACCTTACGTAGGTAGAAAATCTGGGTATAAACCGTACCATCCAGATCGTACCATCCGTTGCCCTCACAGAGTCCTGCAGCTAAGCTTGGATGTACTTATTTATATTTATGTATTTATATTCCAATAAAGGCTTTTGGTAACAGGACTCTGAAGTTTGACTTTTTGCACCATTACAATACTGATTCTCTCCATGAAACATGTTAATGCTCAGTAGTATACATATATGGTTTTTTAATGTATTTGCATTGTACTAAAATGTGTTAATTTTCAATGGGAATGAATGCGGTCCCCTAATACTGTATCTGAAGTCTCTTTTATATAGACCTTAGTAGTCCCTAATACTGTATCAGAAGTCTCTTTTATATAGACCATAGTGGTCCCCTAATACTGTATCTGAAGTCTCTTTTATATAGACCTTAGTGGTCCCCTAATACTGTATCTGAAGTCTCTTTTATATAGATCTCAGTAGTCCCCTAATACTGTAACTGAAGTCTCTTTTAGATAGACCTTAGTGGTCCCTTAATACTGTATCTGAAGTCTCTTTTATATAGACCTTAGTGGTCCCCTAATACTGTATCTGCAGTCTCTTTCCCAAAATTCAGCCTTGGTGCAGAATTTCAGCCACTAGAGCACAATGAGCTTTCCTTAGTATGTGCTACAGTATTTTTGAGTCTGTAGCTTTTGAGGAGGAGAGAGGGGAGGCAAGGTGGAGGCTGGGGGTGTGGCCTTGACCAACTGTCACTTTGCTTGTTTGAAAGCCATGATGTCTCTCTCTCATGGGTGGGCCAGGTTTTCTGGGCGGGTAAAGCAGAAAAAGGGGAGGCAACCTTCCCCCTTATGACCTCATAAGGGGCAATATTCCAGATCTGCCCATCTGAGCTTTCATTTTCTCAAAGGCAGAGCGGGATACCCAGTGCTCGGTTTACACCCATCACCATTTCTAGCCACTGGGGGGCCATAGGCAGGCTGGGGGAACTCAAAAATAATGGTAAAAACCTCACAAAGAGAAATTTTCATGCCATGGGACACAAACACTTGAAAATACATGCTTTTCTTGCCTAAGTTTTTACCCCCCAAAAAGTGATGCCATTTCCACATACTTTGGCCCTCTGGGATGACCTTGAGGTCATTGGAAAGTTAACACTCTCAATTTGTTGTTTCTAGTGGCAGTGTGACACTAGGCCTTACTGACACAGAGCTACAGAGGTTAGAACAGAGAATTTCTATTTCCGTCCAAGAAAATCATCTGTAAAATTATTAAAAAACACTACTGTAACCATATTACATGGGCTATATACTAAAATAATATCCTAGCCACATGTCTCAACTTGACTCAAAAAATGACTTATAAAATGGATTTTATATGAATTTATTTCTACAGATATGTCTGTGCGTTTTTCTTATTTCTCATTTCTAAAAAAGCCAAAAAAGTGCTAAATACAAAGCTTCTGAAATACAAAAACACATCCACATCACTCACACATATACCTGAAAGAATTACATACATAGATTTATAGGAATAAGTAATCATAATTTGATGAAATGGTGAAATGCCATGAGAAGGCCTTATTTTTGCTTTGACACAGCTGGAGTCATCACAGGGTTAATATTTTCTGGTCATGTTTGGTATCAATCAACTCGTCTTCTTATTGGCTACACAGGGACGCCAGTTTCATGACCTCTTCTTCTAACTGGTGGGAAATACTGTCAATCTTTCCCACATAAGCCCAATTGGGACTGTGGGATTTGATTGGCTTGTCTCAGGGATATCTCAAGTTAGACTGAAGCTATTGGCTGGGAACAAAGTTCAGTGGAATCTGCAGACGCCAGAGAGTGGTGTACGGAGTGACTTTGTAGCGCACCCAGGGAATGAGATACAAGCAATCAAAACCCAGAAATGATCTAGATTTCTCCACGTCAAAACTTGGCTAGAAACTACAAGATTGTGAGGGGACCAGATAATTATGGATTACAAGGCTTGGATATTCTAATACCTTGGAGTGTTGGCAATTTAGGAAAAAAAAGTTTTTGGCGATCTTTCACCGCTGTGATTAAAGACAGGAGGAGACAGGTAGGAAAACACACTCGATTAGACTCGAATCTTTCTGTGTTTCTTTATTTCAGAACATGATTATAACCGCTGTAAGTCACCTTTTGCTTTGTGTGTGGGAACACATGAGACTTTAAGCTTTCAAATGATGTATGGCATGAGCGTGTTTATGACGGTTTAATGTAAATGTTCTGTATTTATATAGCGCTTTTCCAGTCTTAGCAACTGCTCAAAGCGCTTTTACATCTACAGGAAACATTCACCATTCACACACATTCATGCACTGTGGCAGGGGCTGCCGTACAAGGTGCCACCTGCTCATCAGATAAACATTCATACGCATTCACACTCCGATGCGCAGCACCGGGGGCAACTCGGGGTTCAGCGTCTTGCCCAAGGACACTTCGACAATGACTGCAGGGGCGGGGATCAAACCACCAACCTCCCAATTGGCAGGCAACCGCTCTACCACTGAGCCACAGCCTTGCAATTTATGAGGGAAGACAACACTTTCTCAACCGGTCCCGTGGACGGGACCTATACTCTCAAAACTTTCTTTGGGGAGGTAGGGTAGTGCACTACAGGCCCGTGTCGTGACCTAAGATTTTGTCCTTAATGGCATTTTTCCCCGTTACATTGCTTTTACTTTTATACTATAAGTAGTTTTGAAACTAGTACTTTTACACTTTTACTTGAGTTAAAAGCTTGAATTGATACTTCAACTTGTCTTTTCAAAGTGTCTTTTTAAATCCTAGAATCTATACTTCTACCGGAGTATTGAATGTGAATACTTTTGACAACTCTGTGGAACATGTTCCTTCAACTGATTGTTTTTCTTTTCCTTTTCATTTTCTTTCTTTTTTCTGGATAGCAACGTTATGTACTCCTTTGGGGATATTGGATTTTAACAGCCTTCTTTTGAGATGTATAAGTCTGTTAAATACCTGTATGAAAGTGTTCTCTTAATTGGGTCATGAGTGGGGCTATTGGGCTTTTTAGACCTAATCAAACTTATTGAAGTCACATGGTGGGTCAGCTGATTGTAATGCCTACATGTCAAATGAGTCCAAGACCCAGTAGGGTCAAAACGTTGTCTTTTGTAATAAAGCTTAAAGTAGTGTTGCGGACATTACATTTTTTTTCACTTTATTGCCCTCCTCATGGGCCAGTAAGCCTATCATCAGGGGGATTATATATTTACTAATAATATGTTGGATTCATGTTAAGATAATTGAAGTTTTGGGAAAAAAAATTAAAAAATGAACTTTCTAGTGAAGAACTCTGTTTTTAATATGTTAGTCGTTATGGAAACAACTACTGAGGCTTAAGTGAGCAGTGTCTTCCTTTTTCATATTTTTGGTTTCAATGGGTTTGTATTAATCTCCTCAATCAATTTCTGAGGCTGTCACACACACACACACACACACCACACCACACACACACCACACACACACACACACACACACACACACACACACACACACACACACACACCACACACATACAGAGGTCATTTTGTAAGGTGGGAGTCCTCTCTTATCCAGCCAGCTCCTGTGTTATTGATAAACACTTATTGCTCAGCCAGCCATTGTGAATTGTGGTTAAGTCCTGGCGGAACCTTCTGGTGGCAACATCATTTTTCTTGATGACAGCTCACAAAGATGCTGTCCTGATCTGTGCTTCTCTTTTTCTTTCTATTTTTTTCCTCCAAAGCTCCCGCTCTTTAAGGAACAAGCCAGAATATGAAAAGTTGCTGCACAAATGACATAGAATACAATGAAAATGTGTGCAGGTTTTTATTTGTATGTGTGCCATGTTTCCTCTCAATTGACTTGCCACTACATTAATCAGCATTAGTCAAATCTGCTATTAGTTCTGAATGAAGGGAGACAAATTGTTGTATCTAATGTCTGCATCAAATACTATTTAGATCTGGTTTCCCTCACTGTGAACCACGAGCACTGCTGGAATCTCAGTCTACCATTATGAAAAGGGTCATATTTGAGCACAGACTTAATTTTCTGACTCAGTGCTCCAGGTTCCAATGGTATAAATGGGGGTGGGGGTAGTGGGGGGCAAAGATGAGGATCCTGTTGAATAGTGGAACACAGAGTTATATATACACAGTATATATATATATATATATATATATATATATATATATATATATATAATATATATATTATATTATATATATATATGAACATCTGCTACTTACCCCTCAAAAACAGATTTTTTTGACAGTGACATTTCTGTAACATCTTATTAAGCTTATAGCATACCTATATACAAATGGGATGCTGAACAAAATGCAGCTTAATATTTATTCTTCATTAATGTCAACCTATACATTATGGCTGGTAATGCACTGAAGAGAGGTTTTGTGGGGAGGCATCACTAGCTGTCGAACATTTACTTTAACAGAATGTCATGGAGAAACTGAAGCCATATTTTGCTAAAAGTCGAAGTAAGGGACATGTGTGTGTCTGCCTCTCCCCACCAAACCTCAGGTGACTAAATTGAATGTTTGCTTGGATTAACCATTACAACAGCTCTTTAGCCAAACACATTCTTTGTCTCCTCCACCACAAAAGTCAATCAATGCATGGGTCACCTAAAATCATATAAAATACAATTTCAGTGGAATGTAATCCTGTCTGTCAACATTTAATAAACAAGTGTTCCATAATACTTCTTAATTTGTTGAGGCGTACATATGAACTGCAGACATATTTAGCAGTGACCAGCAACCGTTACAAAGTAATGAAAAGAATTCTTGGTTAAAGATAATAACACTGTAAAGTGTGCATCTGTGCAACATGCCTGCTGTCAACCAATCAAACAGTCTTGTCTTCTTTCAACCAATTGCTCAGGCATGGTAGCTTGTTCAGATTTTCAGATCATAGAGCTTACCTGTTCTACTGCAGAATGTTACCTGCCAAAGAGTCTTTTTAAATGGCTCTGTTGAGGCAGGTACCTTTTGCAATATGGTCCAGCTTACACCTGCTGGTGTGATGTCCAGTGGCCTCCAGTAAGTGCATTAAAGGTCCCATGGCATGAACATGTTAATTGATGTGTGACATTAATATGTGTTCCTCCAGCCTGCCTATGGCCTCTCAATGGCTAGAAATGGTGATAGGTGTAAACTGAGCCCCGTGTATCCTGCTCTGCCTTTGAGAAAATGAAAGCTCAGATGGACCGATCTGGAATCTTTTTCCTGATGAGGTCCTAAGAGGCGAGGTTACCTCCCCTTTTCTGCTTTGCCCGCCCAGAGAATCTAAGTTCTATATAAAAGAGACTTCAGATACAGTATTAGGGGACCACCAAGGTCTATATAAAAGAGACTTCAGATACAGTATTAGGGGACCACTGAGGTCTATATATCAGAGACTTCAGATACAGTATTAGGGGACCACTAAATTCTAAATAACAGCATCCAAAGAGCACCATGTCATGGTAACTTTAAAAGTACATTCTGCCAACTGCCTCACTTTCATAGCTTTTTCAACATCATACAGTTTATGTATTCTCCTTACAATAGTTCCCCTCGAAAGTAGCTTGTATAGGTCGCCTGTGGCAATCTGAATGATGTCTTGAAGAGCCTGGTCCTGAACTATTTTGATGGGCCTGCAGTCTGTAGCAACCCATTTAGCAATTGCGCTAGTCATCTTTGCTATTGTTGTTTTGTTGATAAACTTGCACTCCGCCAGTGTTGTTTGACGAGCACCGCTTGTTGACCCTGTCTCAGCATTAGCATCTCTGCTAACATCATGGGTTTTACCCGAAGATGGTACTTCAAACTTCCCGTGCTCTGGTGAAAGGAAAAGTTAGCACTGCAAAAAGTAGACACAACTTTGGTTTTTATCAACAAAACAAAACATGACATTATAAAAAAAAATGACGTTCAGCGTCTCCTCTGTCATCGTTTAGTTGTTTTCCGGGTTACACTAATCACACGATCAATTAATCACATGTGGTAACATCTTAACATTGACAGTCCAAGTGTGTGTGTATATATATATATATATATATATATATATATATATATGCTTATTTGTATTTTCTGTACATTGTACATTTATAGATTTGCGTTGATGTGACTAAAACAGCTTATTAAGGCAATTATAGGTCAAAAACCTAGGAGGGTGGGGTAGTATCCTGAGAGAAAACTTTGTCAATTTTGGGAAAAAACGTAGAATATTGTCTTAATTCAAGAGAAAAAAACATTTTTTTTTTTTTTGTCAAGGAAAAACATTGCCGTGTATAATGCCTATAGTAGATAACCTGAAAAAAATTATACTTTGCAATCGGATTTAGTGATAAGGAAATATACCTGATATTATCCCAGAGTAACATATTATCACATATGATCATAAGCTTCCATACTTTGAGGAGACATTGCTGTGAATTGGGCCTATTCAGAAGAAAACAACACACTTATTTGGATTAGGTGATATCTTTTGTGCATCAGGAACTACAAGGATATGAGTTGTAACATCTACAGTCAGTTCAAATGGGATTTGTGGTACAGCAGGACACAGTAACAAAAAAAAAACATGCTCTGAATGTAACCCCATATCCCGGTAGGTAAAAATGATTATTTTTACGTACACATATGAGTCCACACAAATTGACACCACATACATCTGAAAATAATATTACCAAAAAATTGGCATTGCAGACTATGACCCTTTTTTATCTTGTGATGATTGGAAAGTGGTTGTCATCAGGTGTGACAAAACATGGCGTATTGTCATGCTGTGTCATATGGTTCATTGGGTTTTATAGAGTTGCCTGTACATAGGAGCAGGTGCTCTGCTGTTAATGTTGACCAGCAGTCAGCCACGGACACTCCCATGAATCACATTAGTCAGGACCCCTCCTTCAGGGGAGTGCCGGCCCTGAGCAGGGCACCGGGGACACATTTAACGGTGACACACAGCTCATTAGATCACAGAGGTCAGACACTCTGCGCTTGTTACCGGACAATCGTCCCTGTAATGGACACTGGAGCATTTGCTGGCAGGGCGGGTGGGAGGGATTTTGAGGGGAAAGAGATTTGTGCCGTCCTGCAAAGTCTTGTCAGTTTGCTGAGGCGTGTTCCAATGGGAATGCCCGAGCTGTCTGAGATGTGATTGGAGGATGACCTTGAAGGGCTTGTTGGCGTTTTTGGGAGGAAAGTGAGATTAATACAGAGCTGTTAATGTTTGTGCCTTCCATAGATCTCTTTCTCTGCCTCCCTTTCATTTCACTGTTTGGCTCCCTTTTTTTTTTTCCCCTTTTCTTTTTCCCCTTTGATTGATGGAAAGGCCGGAAAGCCCCGCTTTTCAAAATAAATTTTAACCTCCCCTTTAAAAACTTTCAGCCAACCCCTCAACCCTAAAAAACCTAAAAAACACTAACCCAACGGCCAGAAAATTTGGTTTTCCCCTTTTTGAGCACTTCAATTTTCCTTTGTTGAAAAAGTTAAAAAAACCCCCTGAAAAACCCCCCAAGATTTAGTTTTGGGTTTGGGCCCAAAAGGTTTGTGCGGGTGTTTTTATGTTTGGCCAGTGGGGGAAACCACATGACCCTAAAGGGTTTGGGAGAGGGGGTCATAAAGATAAAATGGTCTGTTTCCGCAATTCACTCATTATCTCAGGGCAGGTTTTAAAGGGCCCGACCCTTCACCTTCATTTACCCGGGCACTTTGCATTCCCAACCATGAATAATCTAGTGGAGGGTTTTCCCAAATTTCTCCTCCCCGATTTTTATTGGAGTTGTGGATGAGGGGGACGTTTTCATGGGGGCTACTGACCCCCAATTTGTTTTTGGGGCTTATTTTTTTTTTTAGAATTCCCATGGGGCTTTGATTTTGGGCCTTTTCGGGCCCAAAATTTGAGGAGCTTTCCACCCAAAAATTATTTAAAACCAAATGGGCCCAGTTTTAGTTCTAACTGGTGTAGCCCGAGCGAAGCAAAAAAAAATGGTGTTTTAAACCCATAGAAAAATCTTGGTCCACTGAAATTCGACTCATTCTTCAACCAATCGATTGGTTTAGTGGAAAAAAAACATAATTTGCAATGGGAGCTCTGCATAGTCACACAATGCCACAAAAAGCAGTGAGTTGAAGAATGTGGGGTAAAAAGCTTCACTCGCCAGTGACACTTTTTCTTTTTTTGAGTGTGCGACTGAGAAAAAATAGTTTTTTAGTGGTACAGCCAAATTAATTAAAGGTTACTGAAAATCTAGCAATTAGATGTTTCAGTAATGACATTTATCTACTTAAAAAAATCTTGAGCTCAAACTTGACTTTTTGACTTTTGACCTCTATTTTATACTCTGTCTTTGTATTGTTTGCAAAAAGTGACAAGTCACGCCAAGGCAAAAAGCAGCATCCACATTATCAATATTTGGTTGCTGATCACCATTTACAAAATCATAGGAACACCTGTATAATATATAATGATCATGGCGTATATCGTGGCACATAGTTTTGGTGATTTACAATTAATTATAGCCATCTACGTATTGCTATCCTGTACCCTAACTTAATTTGAGCGTTCCAAAACTAAGTCAAAGAGCGATAACGGGTGTTACGGTGTTTTGCCTTGGTTTCTCCTTGGAGTTACTGTTACTGTTAAGTTACTGTTAAGACAACCCATTATTTTCTCGAGAAAATTGACTCAAGATACTTATCCACATGATAAAGAATGTCTTGAATGTCCCAAAAATATTATTATCTAATTTTCAACCAAAAATAGTTTCAGCCTTTTGCTTTTGCATGGCAAACAACCACAACAACGTAGGAGGAGAAATTATAATTATGTCATATAATTATACGTATATATATATATATATACGTACGTATAATTATATGACATATATACAGTATATATATATATATAAAATTATACGTATATATATATATATATATATATATATATATATATATATATATATATATATATATATGATGCCAACTGGGTGTTTTCAGAAGAGAGTCTGGCATTTTCACCTGAAAAAAAATGCTTTAGTGGACAGGCGGTCTTATGTAATAATATATTATATATAATATAATATAATAACACCAGCACCTATCCGCCCAGTGAGAATTTGGTTGTACAAGAGTTTATCAACCACATAATCCACAGACCAGCCTGGAGACGCCAGCCCTATGAAAAATAAGACTGGGTATCTTTTGGATTTTAACGATTTAGATTCTTATAGATTCCGGTTCGTAATGATTCTTGATTGTGATTCTTTGAGGGGCGGGATGAAATCAGAACACATGCTTAATTCACATAAAAACGGCCTGTGGTGGCCAGGCTTCTCTCTGGTTTTAACAGACAGCATTGCATTACTCCAATCCTAGCTTCACTTCAATGGCTCCCTGTTTGTTTTTGAATTGAGTTTAAGATTTTACTGATCACTTTTAAGGCTTGTCAGGGTCTATCAGCCAACTACATCTTGGAGATTCTTGTCCCATATGGGCTTGTTTGCAGCCTTAGATCCTTGGTTAGGCTTTTTAACTGTTCCAAGGATAAAATGTTTTATGAATACGCCTACATTGTTTGCATTCAGTGTATGTCCCATTCATGTTCTCCGACTACAAACACTGTCAGTTGTGTACATTATAGTGCCTAGCCAAGTTGGAAGCAGTGCTGTCGGGAGTTGAACCAGTGTCCCTGTGGTTATTGGGTGAGTGTTTTTACCTGCATGTCTGCCCGTCTCCTTAGTGATTTTTACAGTTTTATCCAAGGACACGGCATGTGGAAAGTGCAAGACCTTGATGAGCCATGGCTTGCACCAGAATCCGTAGGTGATTGCCTACACTCTGACTGTTTACCTATGTGTGTGTTTTCAAACCTTCAGTGTTTGCTTGCACATGTCTGCACAGTGTATGTATATTTATATATATTTTATATTAGAATTTTATATTAGTTCATCTGTGTTTGTGCATCTGTGCGTCTGTCTGGTCTGTGTGTGTGTGTGTGTGTGTGTGTGTGTGTGTGGTGTGTGTTTATCTCCTGCTTCTGCTGTCACTTCTGTAATCCTTAAAATGGCAGGCCAGCCGAGGAAGAAAAGAAAACAGGAGGGAAGCTGCGTGTCAGGCCAAGGAGTGAAAGGTGCTATTAATCATATAGGCTCTCAGAAAATGAGCAACTCCGTGATGACCACACACACACACACACACACACGCACAAACACATGCACACACAGCACCAACAATGACTTGACTAGAATGTTGTGCAACTGGAGCTCCTCTCAGGTACCACCATCCACCACCACCTTGGAGAGATTAAACATAAGTTTATAGTAAAGGGCTGCTCAAATATGAATGATGAAGTATAACAAATATGTGTAGGAATTCAGATAGGTGCATAGATATGTATATGTGTGAGTGGCAGTAGCAAAGCAAAACTTCCCCTTTAGCTCCCCCCCCCCCTGCCCAGGTGCATTATAAAAGGCCCCAGCTGTCTCAGGTTAATCTTTTGGTGGTTGTTGCCTGCTGAAGCTGGTGATTAGGGTCCCCACTTTTAGTCTTTCTAAGTGATTTAAAGTTGTCTCCTTTAACCAACTTGTGCCTTTTGTGTTTTAGGTTCACCTGTTGCTCTTCTGTGTACCTCTGTTCTGTTTTATTTAGTTTTTTGTTAGGGTTGCTTTTCAATTTATTCATCAAGTTTGTGTAATTTGAATATTTTTGTTATTTTGATTTAATGTACATTCTGAGACTTTTTGGTTCAGTTTTGGGGTTTTGTTCATTTTTGACTCAGTGTCTCTTTTGCTTATCTTGTGTGGTTTGACTGGCTCCGGATGGGTGGCTAGGCACCGAGATGGAACCTCGCTCCCGTTGCATGCAAGTAGGCTCTGGGACTCTTAATATGTTTTATTGGAGTGTTTTTAGGGGTATACTTTCTCAAAATCTGCCCCCACCAAAGTACCAGCCCACTGATGTGAGTTGATTTTAATATAGTTGGAGTGTTTTTAGTTTGTCTAGATCATTGTTAATACAATTTATTTTGTCTCTGCCTCAGTTTTTGACCCTGTGTCCTTATTAAAATTGATTTTCATATCTTGGGGTGCAAGTCCCCAGGTGGCGTCAAGTTTGTTTGCCCCCCAGTTGTCTTTAGTTCCCCCTTCTAGCATACCTTTAAAAAAAAAAAAAAATGTTACTCGCTCCCTGCCATATGTGCATAGCACTTTCCCTCTGCTCATCCACCGTACTTCTGTATGAAGTTTAAGATCACCGTATGCAGCAGGGGCGATTCTATGATCAGACTCTTTGGGGTGCTCAGCCCCTTATGAGAATTCTGAAGATTTGGCATCAGCTAAATTGCTGAGGTAGCTACTGAACGTCAGCTAATGTTTGATGACACTAACACTACGACGGAACTAAATCTGACACTTTATAATTCACAGTAATAATGACCAATTTGACACAATGTTCTTACATTCAGCAGTTTTAGTTGCTTATGTTTCATTTGGGTTCCAATCTGCGCCACTAAATAACTTCTCCTTTTGGGGACTACCAATGTTAAACTTCCCATTCGCACTCCAGCTCTTCCTCTGGCAGATCAGAGACTCAGCCGAAGTCCGTAGAGTGGCCCAACTGCTGATTGGCCAATACCATGTTTCTGTTAACCCTTTCTTTGACTGGGTTACAGGCGCACAGCATCAGCGACAGCAACACAGAATGTTAAACTTGTTTGGACTTCCGGTTTGAGCGATGACGGAGTAGGTCGCAAACCGGGAGAGCTCTGTTGAAATCCTCTCTAAATTTGGTTAATGAACATTTTATTGTTACAGTCAACGTGTGCAAACCTGTGTAAAAAAACTACGAAGTATGGGGAAACCGTCTAAAAAGCAAAGCCAACCCGCTGAGGGCACGTCTGACAACAACTTAGATGGCGGATCACAAGCTAGCCAAAGCGAACAGCATGCTACTAGCAACACACCGCTAACGTTGGCCGACATGGAGAAACTTCTTAACTCAATGGAGGACCGCATTATAGCAAACCTATCTGTCCAACTTGCTGCGGATCGAGCAATTGTCGACCGGCACGACCAGACTTTAAACATTTGGAAACGTCCGTTAATGATGTGGAGACCAGGCTGCTAGCCCTCGAGTCAACCTGCATGGCCTGTCCAAAGAGAACGAGGCCCTCAACTTAAGACGGATGATCTTGAAAATAGATCGCGGCCAACACCATCCGTATAACTGGCTTACCTGAAAGAGTTGAAGGCTCGCACCCAACCGCTTTCATGGAGGTATTCCTGGAAGAAACTTTTGGCGCTGAGGCTTTTCCCTCACCTCCTCTCGTTGACAGGGCGCACAGAGTACGATCTCCCGCAAGAAACAAGATGACCTCCCCGCCCTTTCATCGCACGGATCCACCGTTACCAGGACAAGGAGCGCATCATGAAGCTAGCTAGAGAGGCTGGGTCCCTCTCTTTCCGCGGAACCGAGATACACATTTATCCCGACTACAGCGCCGAGGTCTCCAAGAAAAGAGCAGCGTACCATACTGCAAAATCCCAGCTGAAGAACGCCGGACTCGGATATCGGATGTTTTTATCCGGCCTACTCCAAGTCACCGACAGAAACGGTCGGAAATTGCTTTTTTCCTCCCCTGAAGAAGTATTGGCCTTTCTTCAAGTCAATCGGCCAGAAAGGTCCCCACTCCCTCTACTTCTTAGAAAAATTGTTTGACAGCTCTAAACCACGCTGACGCGGGAGTAACCACTTTGTTGCTGGTGAGCTTGTGTTTTTATTGCCCCGCATTTTGTAAGTCCGTGCATACTCCTGTTTAACAGGGCCGCAAAGATTATAAGGTACGTTATTGTTTGTGCTTATCTGGCATGACCACATTTTTAATTGTTGTTACTTTACTCGTTATACTCTGCACAGCTGGTTTTGAGGCTGTTGGTCACACTTGGTATAATGTAATCTTGGAATTTCACTTTATAGTTTTACCACGTGCTTTGGTTATTATTTTTATTGTTATATATGCAGGGTGCAGACACAATGTCTTTGCACATTACTCATTAAAATCTGTAACATTGTAATGTGTTTGTTCTTTTGATTAACACAGAGTTCAAGTGTAGGTTAGGAGATCTCTAAGCTTATAGCTCAGAGCGCTGTTCGAGATCCCTGTTCCCTTCCAGATGTCTTTCTTCGTTTTTTCCGTGTTTTGGTTTTATTATTCTATTCTTTCTTTTTATGCATTTGTATTTTTTATTTTTCTCCCTCTCTTCACCACCACCCTTGCTGCTGCCCACTATATCTACCCTCATAATTTTGTAAGGTATGGCATCCACATCTAGTTATAATCAAAGTCGGCCCATTCACTTTGTTTCTCTAAATACTAAGGGTATGAATACCTGGGTGAAAAGACAGAAAATAACATCCTATCTGCAACAATTAAACGCAGACATAGCCTTTCTGCAGGAAACCCATCTTAAGAACAATCATGTCAACTACCTTAAAAAAAGCTGGGTCGGCCAAGTGTACCACTCCCAGTTTAATGCTAAGGCAAGAGGGACAGCAATCCTCATACATAAGAACATCCCCTTTCAAGCTGAGGAAGTGATTACTGATAAAAATGGGAGATTTGTTATTGTTGCGGGTCAACTATTCACCAGTCCTGTCATTATGATCAATGTTTATGCTCCTAACTACGATGATTACAACTTTTTTGTCAAACTTTTCTCTGCCATTCCTTGTGATAACAATTATAGGCTGATAATAGGTGGCGATTTTAACTGTGTACTCAGCACCGTGTTGGACAGGTCGTCAAACAAGGTCCAACAACTAACCAAATCAGCAAAAGTTATCAATGATTTTATTATGCACAATGGGTGTCGGACATTGGAGATTCAATTTAAAAATCAAAAAGGTGTTCTCCTTTTTCTCCAGTGTCCATCACACATACACCCCCATCGACTATTTTCTCCTAGACAATAGACTGCTAGGTAATGTTAGCTCTGCACATATCACAGCATCACCAATCTCAGATCATTGTGCTTTTCTCATTTCACATATCTCTACCCAACTGTCTTAGGCCCTCTCGTAACTGGAGACTTAACCCCCTCCTCACAGCTGACGAAAAATTTGTTGGTCACATTTCCTCTCAAATTAACTTTTTCATTGAAACTAACATTCACCCAGAAATCTCTCACTCGACGTTGTGGGAAACCCTCAAGGCCTATCTTCGAGGGCCAATAATTGAATACTCCTCCAGGGCAAAGAAAGCAAGAGACTCAAAACTCAATGACGTCTCGCGAGCCATTGCGGAGATTGACAGCCACCACTCCTCTCCGTCGCCAACACGTTTTAAAGAGAGACTACGACTACAGACAGAATACGACTTGCTCTCCACAGACAAGGCCTCTTATTTGCTCACAAAAGCACAATATAAGGTTTATGAATCAGGTGATAAGGCTGGCAGGCTCCTAGCCCAACAGGTTCGCCAAACCCAATCATCCCGCCTTATTCCTGAGATTTATAGTGAAACAGGGGAAACTGTGACAGACGTCCTGGAAATCAACAACACCTTCAAACAATACTACAGTAAATTATACAGCTCTGAATACGGTGATAACTTTTCACAGCTCAAGCACTTCTTTGATAACCTTAACTTTCCTTCTGTTCAAGCTGAACATAAATCATTATTAGGAGGTGTGATTTCCAAGGCAGAGATTCTTAAAGCTGTCAATTCCTTGAAATGCAACAAGACCCCTGGTCCAGACGGGTTTCTCGGCCGAATTTTATAAAAATTTGCACCCATGCTATGCCCTCTGCCTACAAGACATGTTTTAACGAATCTCTGTCATCTGGACAGCTCCCACCAACCCTCCGGCAAGCTGCAATAACGCTTCTACCAAAAGGGGGTAAAAATCCACTTGAGTGCTCCTCCTAAACCCCCCAATCCTCTCTGCTAAATGTGATTACAAGATTTTGTCCAAGATTCTGGCAGCTAGACTGGAGAAAGTATCCCACAAATTAGTGCAGCAGACCAGACAGGTTCATCCTAAATAGACACTCTAGCTCAAATTTTAGAAGGCTTTTAACATTGTTTACTCTCCTCCATCCCGCTCCCCAGAAATGGTTATATCGCTTGAGCTGGAAAAAGCGTTCGACCGAGTTGAGTGGCAATATTTGTTTGCAACCTTAAAGAAATTTGGATTTGAAGATTCCTTCATTTCCTGGATAAAACTCCTCTACTCTAACCCTACAGCCACAGTAATTACTAACGGACTACAATCGGAACAGTTCTCTCTTGGTAGAGGCACACGTCAAGGCTGCAGTCTGTCCCCTCTGCTTTTTGCCATTGCCATTGAACCGCTGGCCATTGCCCTCAGACAATCTCGTAACTTCAGGGGCATACAGCGTTGGGGCCTCACGCACAAAGTATCCCTATATGCAGACGACATTCTCTTATACATCTCAGACCCACTTAGCTCTGTTCCCTCCATTCTTAAGATTCTGGCTCATTTCGGAAGTCTCTCCGGCTATAAAATAAACTTTGAAAAAAGCGAGATGTTTCCTCTTAATCAGGCAGCCACTTTAATCCCTGCATCACATTTCCCTTTTAGAATTGTCAACAAGGGCTTTAAATATCTTGGAATAGAAATTACTCCTACCTTTTTGTCCCTTTTCACTAAGAATTTTCACGTCCTGTTCGAAAAATGTAAAAAAGACATGGACAGGTGGATGAATCTCCCGCTGTCCTTAGCAGGCCGAATTAATCTTATTAAAATGGTTGTGTTACCAAAATTCCTCTACCTCTTCCAAAATATCCCCATCCTGATTAAGAAATCATTTTTTGTATCATTAGAGAGGAGTGTATCTTCGTTTATTTGGAACGGTAAGCCACCCAGAATCAAAAGAAGCACCCTCCAGAGATCTAAAAAGCTTGCGGGTCTAGCTCTACCTAATTTTATTAACTATTATTGGGCATGCAATATTAAGACATTGTTACACTGGATTGGAGGAGGTTGCCCCAGCGGGCATGAGGTCTGGATGCAAATGGAGCGCGCCTCGAGCTCACTTGATTTAGGCTCCATTCTATGTGCCCCATCTCCCCCCCCTCGAAGCCAATTTTGCGCTAACCCAGTGGTCTACCACTCAATTAGAATTTGGTCTCAATTTAGACGACATTTTAAGTTGCAGACAACTTCCATACATTCCCCCATAAAGAATAATTATAACTTCCCACCTTCTCTTTCAGATGCAACCTTTGGAACTTGGTCCTCAAAGGGCATTAAGTCTATTTCCAATCTGTTTGTGGAGGGCAAGTTCGGATCATTTGCCCAACTCTCTCAATTATTTAATTTACCAAAGTCTCACTTTTTTAGATTCCTCCAAATTAAACACTTTGTACAGAAAAACATAACCTCCTTTCCAGATTTGCCAGTAGGCAACATGGTTGACCAGATTCTTTTGTTATCCCCTTCACGTAAAGGTGTAATCTCAATTCTTTACAACAGCATCTGCAATATCTCCCCACACTCTTTGCAGGATGTCAGGAGACTTTGGGAGGAGGATCTTGGTGAGGAATTTTCAGATGATCAATGGAAAGAGGTGCTTGACTTAGTACATACATCTTCTCCCTGTGCCAGACACAGCGTGATACAACTCAAAATAGTTCTAAGAGTACACTTGACCAAACCAAGGCTGGTGAAAATTTTCCCTAATATAGACCCCTCATGCCCTCGCTGTAAAGGTCAACCAGCGGACCATATACATATGTTCTGGTCTTGCCCCAAACTTAATGCTTTCTGGGCTAACATTTTTGGTGCCTACTCTAAGATGCTTCGAAGAAACATCGATCCTAACCCTGTAAGTGCCCTATTTGGATTAGCCCTTGAAAATCGCCCCCTTGTAGCATTCACTCCCTGATTGCCAGGCGTCTCATCCTGCTCTCTTGGAAGGAACATGCTCCCCCCAGCTTTACAAGGTGGATTAGAGTGTATGTATTTCCTAAACTCGAAAAGATCAGATACACCCTTAAAGGTTCCCTGCAAACTTTCAGGAAGGTCTGGGCCCCCAGTACTATGAGAGCTTGCAAACTCCATTAATTATGGATGACTAAGGTGTTATTATAAGTGTGAGAGACCAAGCTAGCAGGCACGAGGAGTCACTAGGTACATTTTCCAAAAAATGCAAGTTTTTATTTACAAAAACAAAACAAACAAATTTTCCAAAAACAGAAAGTCCTGGGCCCATAAAAGAGGTCAACTTAACAGAACTTTAACTCAGGTAACATAATCAAACAGACCTCCATACTGAAACATGAGGGAAACATATATAGTGGCTGACAAGGCCATTCTGACACAAAGGGGGGGGATAGACTAACACCATAAATAACCAAACCAAAATGACTACAACTTATCTTAACCCAATACTACCTAATATAAACAAAGGATAAATTGACCAAATAATCATAACCAACTATAAATATAACTAACAAAGAAAAGAACAACTCAAAAGTAAACTCCTCTGCCACCCCCATGATATGGGGAAACATGGTGCAATCCAATTATCCTTTCCCCCCCATTTAAACAGCTTCCAATCAATTGGAGGTCCTTTTGTCTTTCCACCAACAACCTCCAACGGCAACTTCCCCGGAACTGGCAACTCAAAGGAAAAAGGTATTAATTCACAAAATATAACTTATAAATAATGAACCCAACATTAGCTAAATTGACAAAGTAAACTAAATGTGTGCACCTGAATAGAAACTAAGTCAAATAACTAATAAACAGTTTGAAAAACTAAATGTGTGTTCAGTTATTTATTTTGTATAATGTGCTCAAAACAAAAAAGAGTTACCACCATGAATTGTTGCCATGTGTGGCTGCTAGTGCGGCCATCACAATAAGATTGAAGCGTCAGCAGCCCCCCCGCTTTTTTTTTTTTTTTTTTAATTTATTTTATTTTTAAATTCATTTATTTATTTATTTTCTTGTTTACGTATTTCATTTCACTTGTCTTATTTACTGAGATATCCTACTTTTACTATTATTGTCACTTGGACAATTATTCTTGATCTGGACCTATAGGGACAATCTGGGATGGATGGGTGGGTGGGTTGAGATGTGGGGTTCTTTTCATGTTGGTTCATTTCTGCATAACACAGCCATATATTGCTTGTACATATTTGGTCCATTATGTGCTGTAGAAAATGCTACATTGTTTATGGAAAATCAATAAAAACTGTTGAACTAAAACTTGTTTCTAGCCCTTTGAAAGTGTAATTGTTTGTCCTCCCACTAACAGACAATTTTGCAAACTTAAAGCACTACAGTAATTTATATATCTAAACTCGGCAATGATATGTGGCATCCACTTCATCTAGTAAGCTATACATTTCCCATGTGTGAGTGCTCCTTTCCCACCACAAAATTAAGTTCAACTTTTTTTTTTGTATCTGGTGGTCTGCTTGAAAGTTTTATTTTTAAATGTTTTAAATTAAGGCTTAAGACTTGACAGTTTGCAGTTGGCCTCATCTTTGAAACACACAGAGTGGAAGGTGAGGGACATTACGCACCAGATGTTGGGCCTAATCCTGGAAATGTACGTACTTCTATTGATCCAGACTACCTTTGGACCTGAGACACATTGTACATACTGACACAATGCAGCAGTACTCCATATCTTTTAGTGCTGGTGATGCTATCCAAAAGCATCATCAGTGAGATTACTCATTACAAGTACAAGTACAGTACACAAGTACACAAGTACATTACTCATTACAAGTACAAGTGACACACAGAGATGTTGCTGCATGCAAACAGTCACTTGAACCCCACGCCCACCCCAGCAGGTCGGGGTCTGGTATGTAAGGTTAAGCAGGCATCAGTACTGTCTCTCTGCAGCCTCCTCTGAAGGCCTATGGAGCAACTCATCTACATAGTGTGAATAAAAATGACTTTGACTGTATGGTAAGGGCTGTTAGATCCAAGGCTGGCAGTGTGTAATCAGCATAGAAAGAGCAGTGATAGGGAGACTGACCTAGGTCACCACACGGTTAAGCTGTAGAAATGGGTTTGGAGCGATCAGTTATACATGTTTTGTTTTGTGTCTGAATCTAATAATTCTGTAATATATATACATATCAATATATATTTCCTCCAGATGGAATTATTTGTTCATGTTGGATCCTCATTAGCTCCTGCATTCCATCTTCCTGATTTGGAGTTCTATTTGAAGAAAACAGTGGCAGGTCTAATTAATTCCAAGATAATATATGGTGTGTTTGTTCTCTGGAAACTGCAATGCTTGCTATACTCACCTGATTTAGATGCAACATCTGTTCTTTTAATTCCAGTATCTATCCAAAGTCATTCACTTATTGCAAGCTTTAAACCAAAACATGAGTAGTTTATGATTTAGAAAGAATGCTGGTGTCACAGCAAATCATTCACCTGAGAGAAACTGCGATTGACACAAAGGCTACACGTTGATGGAGAGGCAGGAGTTTATATTTTATAGACTGCTGTCCAGTACGCTTTCAATTCACTGTCATTCTGCCAGTCAGCATGCTGTTCACTTCTGACAGTCTCAAATGGAGGAGCTCCTGGTATTTTGTGCTAATATTCTCTTTGACTGTTTTTTATAACAAATCTGAATATGAAATTAAGTATTTGTGTCACCAATGCTAATTCTTGTGGAGGTCTCAAAGCTTCTGAAACAATATTTACACCATCAGAATCGTAATGGGTTTTATTGCCAAGTATGTTTTTTACACATACAGTACAAGAAATTTGTCTTGGTGGTGTTGGTGCATGTCGCATCTTATCTAAATATAAGAAGGGTAAGAAAGAATAATATAAGTATAAATATGTACACAGAGTATGAATTAAAGATAAAAAATGTTGGTCCTGATGGACCTCAGTCTCCTGCCAGAAGGGAGTGACTCAAAGAGTTTGTGGCCGGGGTGGGAGGGATCAGCCACAATCTTTCCAGCACACTTCAGAGTCCTGGGGCCTCATTTGTCAAACTTGTTACGCAAGAAAAGTTTGCGCGAAGCAGAGTGAAATTTGCAGTTGCAACATTCGTCGCAAAAGTCGGGATTTATAAAGAATTTCCATGCGTAAAAAATGTGCCCAGTTTTCTTCAACCTTGTGTGTGATGGTGCGTTACGCTTCCAAGGCTTTGTAGACTGTGTTTTAGTGACCTCCGATGGTAACATGAACTATCACATGGATAGAGTACTCTGGATGCAGAGCGCACAGCCTGCATCCAAAACACCTGCGCCACCCTGATGAAGCCAATATGACGCCAATCCACTACCGGTTTATTGGACTTTATTAAAGGAGAACACCGGTTGATTTCAACACGTAGCTCTGTTGTTTGGAAATTTGGAGTGCAGTCAGGAGTGTAGTAGTGGGGTCTTTCTTCGCGAGTGAGGTGACCATGGAGCGTGAGATTGGTCGGAGAATAGGAGCAGCCGGTGCGGTATTACATTCTGTTCATCGCACCGTTGTGACAAAAAGGGAGCTGAGCCAGAAGGCAAAGCTCTCAATCTACAAGGCAATTTTCGTTCCTACCCTCACCTAGGGTCATGAAGGCTGGGTCATGACCGAAAGAACGAGATCCAGGGTACAAGACGCTGAAATGGGTTTCTTCAGGAGGGTGGCTGGCGTCTCCCTTAGAGATAGGGTGAGAAGCACAGTCATCCGAGACGAGCTCGGAGTAGAGCCGCTGCTCCTTCACGTAGAAAAGGAGCCAGTTGAGGTGGTTCGGGTATCTGGTAAGGATGCCTCCTGGGTGCCTCCCTAGGGAGGTGTTCCAGGCACGTCCAGCTGTGAGGAGGCCTCGGGGAAGACACAGGACAAAGTGGAGAGATTATATCTCCAACCTGGCCTGGGAACGCCTCGGGATCACCCAGTCGGAGCTGGTTGATGTGGCTCGGGAGAGGGAAGTTTGGGGTCCCCTACTGGAGCTGCTGCCCCCACAACCCGATACCGGATAAGCGGTCAAAGATGGATGGATGGAGTCAGTAACAAGAAAAACAAAAACAATCGGTGCTGCGTACACCGTGTTATCTTCCTGCTAAACAGCTGTTTCAACTGTCCCCGACCAGTCTGTAACTCGATGTATTTTAAGAAAATGCACATATCTGCGTTTATACAAAAACTTATGGAGGTGACACATTAAAAAACAGTTTTAGAAAGGTGAAAATACATTTGGGGCCACCAAGTAGGGGTGCAAGTTTTTCATGCTGGGCGAAAAAGAACATAAGAACTCCAGGGAATGACTCCCCAGACCTAGGTTAGTAACAAGCATTTCTGAGACATGGAGGCACACAAATGGAAGAGAGAGGAAAGAGGAGCTCAGTGTGTCAAAGGAAGTCCCCTGGCAGTCTAAAACTATAACAGCATGATTAAGAGAGACAGGGTAAAGAGAGGAGCCTGGTCGGGCTAGAACTCTCCCCTGCCAGATCAGGCTGTACGTCTTGCCTCTCTCTATTTTGATTATATTATTGATTATATGATAAATGAATCTGACGACTATGACGAGAAGCAGGTGGGCCGGGTTGGGCAGACGCTGCGACTCATCACTCCCTAACTATAAGCTTTATCAAAGAGGAGAATTTTATGTTTAATTTTAAATGTGGTGACGGTGTCTGCCTACCAAACCCAGACCTGAAGCTGGTTCTACACTAGAGGAGCCTGATAGCTGAAGGCTCTGGCTCCCATTCTACCTTTAGAGACTCTAGCAACCACAAGTAACTCTGAATTCTGGGGGCGTAGTGCTTTAGTGGGACAATAAGGCACTAAGAGCTCTTCAAATTAAGATGTAGGTCAGTTGAAGGATTTTTAAATTCAACCCTGGATTTTACAGGAAGCCAATGCAGAGAAGCTAATACAGGAGAAATATAATCTTTTTTCTTAGTTCTTGTCAGAACACGCACGGATATAAATTATATAAATGGGAAAATGTACTGTTCTAGCTATATAATGGCAGATTCATCCACAGTTTATGATATTTCAATGACCACTTCATACACGCTTCAGGATGACAGCAATTATGGACATTCACAAAGACGTATAGCCCAGCAACAATCTATCTAAAATAACGCCTTTTGGGAGTACCATTCACGAGATGTAGTAAAATATTGAAGTTGTGGGAAGTTTATATGGCTTGAACTGTATGTTTTATTCGTCCCATTCAGGAGGGACGGATGAAACATTACGCACGTCCCACTTTTGCTGCAATAATTCCTGAATGTTCCTGAACTGTATTTGAAGTTGCTTGGGACAAAGTATAAGCTTCCAGTCCGATACCATCGCTTTGTAAATTACGTTAAATTAAGAAGTGTTTCAACTGTCCGGGCTCTCCCCCGTCAATAATGTACAGTCAATTTGTATTCCATTTGTAATTTGTATTGTATTTGTAACTAAGATATCTGCTGAAGCACTTGTCAAACTCAAGACCCGTTGGCCCAGGGCTGCCAACTCTCACGCATTGGCCGTGAGACACACGCATTTGACTGGTTTCACACGCGCACACGCCACACCCCCGATTTCTCACGCTGAAGTGTCAGCCCGGTCGGTCAAATTTCTGAAAGATGAGTTTATCTACCTTTTTTTTATTTACCTGCTGAGCCACTTGTGATCGACTAGTTGTGCTTTCAGAGACTGTGAGGGGTTCAAGAGCGCTCCCTGTCTGTGGAATTTTCAAATTGTCGCAAACTGAGAACATTTTTTTCACGATCCATCCCAGGTGCATTCCCGGCTTCAGGTATGAGCTCTGAGTATCACAGACCCGTCCGTCGCTTCGTGTCCACTCTCTCTGTAAAGATAGAGTTGAGCAGCGCGGCTGGTAGTGTAGCAACTTCAGTTCATGTTATTGGACTCGCTCTGGGGGGGGGGGGGGCAGTGACGCGTTGCATCCGTGTAGTCCTCCGATGAAGAGCAGCGTACAGCCTCCTCTAAACTCTGTCAGAGACCAGAGACCCAAATGGGCCTCTGTGTCCGTCAGACGGTCTGAATGAGATCCACCATATCAGCGGAGCAATGACATGTACAGCAGACTATATTACAACTCTCCAAATCTCGTACAACAGAGATGGGAGGAGTTATATTTTGAATGTGCACAAAGTTGTAAATATGAGCAGAAATCTGGTGAAACACATCTGAGCTATACTATATGTACTATATTATATATATATATATATATATATATATATATATATATATATATATACATACGATACTGCAACGTTGGGCCACTATTGTGCATCTCTAACCTCTGCATCTCTAAATGTAACTGTAAATAATTAATTTGATGTTTTTTAAAATGAACAAATAGTCTTTATTTTCACAAAAAAAGTAAAAACAGTAAGTGGGGCACAGAGGATGAGGGCCAAACATTACTGAGCCTTGGCACAAAGGTTAAAGGAATAGAATTTATGTAACTCATTGGTTCTCATTCTTTAGAATTTCAGTGGTCTTAGTTGATCCCTCATCATTAATTTAACTTTGGGTCCCTGGTCCCTACACCAGGGACCCCTGGACCTGTTCACCACAGACCCAAATCTTCTCAGCTGTTGCTGACATATGCTACTGTCTCTTCATGTGATTCATTATGTTTGGCACATTGTGTGGGTCAGTTCTTATATCATAAGAAGTTAATAATGTAAATGCTGAATGCCCTAAAACCTGTTGATACTACAACAATGCAAAGGTTCTTAACCCTACAGTTTTGCACATATCATGCAAGACTTGATTTCTCCATTTTTTTTTGCAAAAAAACTCTCCAGAAAGTGCCATTTAATGGTTTATTTTTCAAATTTTTTTCCTGGGGGGGCATACCCCCAGACCCCCCTAGGGAGAGCCCCATCCCCCCACATATAACAAATCCCAATTTAAACCCTAAAGGATAAAGACCCAAAGAAATTGCTTTGTACGCGGAAAAATATTGGCCCCCCCAAATCTCACTCCAAGGTTTTTGGAAAAATTGGCAGCCCTGGTTGGCCCCCTCGTCGGGGTTGAAATATTGATCTTGATTGTAGATGGGAGGCAGGTGTGAGCAGCGGGAGAAGGTGATGATGGGGATGATTATCAGGTGTGCGCGATCAGCTGTCAGCAGCAGAAGGCGGGAGAGGAAAAAAAGGAAACAGCAGAGACAAACAGGGCAGGGCCAACAGAGAAACTAACAGTGGAAATAACAAAACAATAACAGGGCCCACCCTGCCTGGCGGGAAGTGGGTCTCTGGGTGGTTTGGATGTATGAAAGGTTCTTATGATCAGTCCACACTAGGAAGGATTGTTGGGAGCCCTCCAACCAGTGCCTCCATTACTTAAGGCCCAGTTTGACGGCTAGCTACTCCTGGTCCCCCACGCTGTAATTCTGCTCGGTGGGGGTCAGGCTTCGAGAGAAGGAGGAACAGGGAGGGTGGCCCCCATGCTCACGTTTGAGGCGTCTACCTCCACCACAAACTGAAGGGATGGGTCAGGGGGCAGAGGTGAACTGGGACTTGAGAAGGGAAAAGGCTGCAGCGGCTTCTGAAGACTAGACAAAGGGGACAGAAGGGGAGGTGAGACGAGTGAGAGGTGCGGCCAAGGAGCTTTAGTTACAGATGAACTGGCAGTAAAAATTGGCAAAACCCCAAAAGTGTTGTAGTTTTATCATGGAGGTGGGAATGGGCCAGTTAACCACGGCTTTAATCTTTGCCGGGTCCGCACACTGTCAACAGTAAAGCCCAGATACTGTATAGACGGAACGCTGAACTCACATTTATTGGCCTAGACGAACAGTCTGTTCTTTAGAAGCCGCTGCAGCACCAAAAGATGTGTTTGGTGTGTTGGACTGGGTCGCGGGAGAAAATCTGAATATCGTCAAGGTAGACGAAAACAAACCGATGCAAAAAGTCACGGAGAACATCATTAGCTAGGGACTGGAAGACTGCGGGGGCGTTAGTGAGGCCGAGGGGCATGACCAGATATTCGTAGTGGCCCAGCGGCATTTTAAACACGGTCTTCCATTCGTCCCCCTCCCGGATCAGCACGTGGTAAGCGTCCCTGAGATCTAACTTAGTGAACACGACGGACCAGGAGAGGGACTTGAACACAGAATCCATCAAGAGGAGCGGGTATTTATTTTTCACGGTGATGGAGTTGAGCCCCCGGTAATCAATACATGGGCGAAGGCTGTTATCTTTTTTGGACATGAAGAAGAAACGCGCATCCAACGGGGACGAGGAGGGGCGAATGACACCAGGGGCAAGGGAATCCTTTATGTATTGCTCGATAGCCTCCAGTTGGCAGCAGCAGGGGAAAGAAGAAGCAGAGGAAAAAAGGAATCAGGAGAGACAAACAGAGAAACTAACAGTGGAAAAACACAGATAAAATAGTAAACAAAACAAAAACTCACAGCCAGCTGTACCCTAACCATCACAAGAACCAGAGAGTTTTCGTTTTCAGGCTGTGAAAAAGGTCGGTTTTAAAAAATATAGTCTTTGTTTTGCTTGACTAAGGAACTTTTTTCCTGATGTACCTGTGGTTAGTTAAACCCCAAGTGATTTCTAATATGTTCTAAATATTTAGCTGTATATAATGTATTTGTGTTCTAAATGTGTCTCTTTAATTTAAAATCACAAATGTATTCTTTCCCATAAGAATTAAAGCACCAAAAGTAGCTTCTCCTAAGCTTAAGTTTGATCACAACCCCTATATGTATTACTGTACCTTTTAAGAAGTGGCAGTTATTAGGTGCCGTTTTCAGCATGCAAAAACTGATAGGAGTGGTCATCTTACCTAGATACCATTCTCTGCGCATTCCCCTTAAATGAAGCGTGCTGTGTATGTGTAGGTGAAAAAAGTGAGTCAGAAGTCAGGAAACTGACGCATAAGTTGAACACGGATGTAGGAGAGACTATTGACGAGCTGCAACTTTGAGTAGGACGCCATAGAACTGTTTAGAGTTGTAGACAATTGATTTCCAAGTAAATATTGAACGCTATAATACATTAGCTTGCTGACTTGCTAGCAAAGTGTTACACACTGTTAAAAGCTCAAAGATAAGCCTTGTACTCTAATTAAAACCAGTCAGAATAAACCTTAATTAATGTTCTTAATTAATTATCTTGTATCTTAGTTTTTTTTCTTCTTTAGAGTCCTTCAATAGAGGGTTTTCTCGACGCGTCATCAGACCGGAGGTCACTATATTAGAGATACTCCGCATCGCAACAAAGCACAGGTACTGAAGTAGATCCAGAACGTCAAAAGATTGAGAGTCACTTGGCTACACCTTGAGTATCTTGTCGGGTATCAGGGCATGAATTAACACCCGCCAAATGTAAATGTGCTATATTTATATAGCGCTTTTCTAGTCTTAACGACTACTCAAAGCGCTTTTACATCATACAGGAAACATTCACCATTCACACACATTCATACACTGTGGCCGAGGCTGCCGTACAAGGTGCCACCTTCTCATCAGATAAACACTCACACTCCGATGCACAGCATCGGGGGCAACTCGGGGTTCAGTGTCTTGCCCAAGGACACTTCAACGTGGGACTGCGGGGCCAGGGATCAAACAACCAACCTTCCGATTGGCAGGCAACCGCTCTACCACTGAGCCACAGCCGCCCAAATGCGGGTGAATTTTGCTATTGGCGGGTAACACTGTAAATCTACCTGCCACATTGGCTGGTGGCCAATGAGAATTGAGTGATTCAGATGGGTAACTATCGGTAAGCAGGGTACGCAGTTGCTCACAGGCCCAGACCAATCAGGCCCGCATTACAGCAAATCCCAGCAGTCCCACGTGCAGCCACTGACCAATCAGGAGTGCAAACGGGTCAAATTAATGTCCTTGTTTTGGATATGACGTGTGTGACTCGAAAATCTCACCAACAAAATGTACAGCAGAAGACGTCCTGCCAACCTGTAAACATTTTAACATCAATGTTTTTTCACTATAAAGCCGCTAAAAGTTGCTGCTGTTTCAATCCTGTCCGCTCGATTCAGTGGGCAGGACTGCTGCTCCATTCCCCCTGCGACTGACGCACGTACACACACATAAACACACATAATCACACACGTTGGATGCAGGAAAAACCAAAGATGAGATGTACAGGATGCCCTAAAATGAGGACAGCTACATTATTGTAAGTGCAATGATTAGTTAAAATCCAGTAAATACTTTATCAAACTGTATCATTGTGTGTCCCAGCCCGGCCCTTCCACTACAGCAACGGCGCAGTGTCCACAAGTAGGCTCGTAGAGACACAGCAATTCTTGTTTTTTACCTTTATGAGGCAAAGAAAGTGGCTGGTAAAAAGTGACAGTTCACTTCATGCCCTGATTGTCATGCTGTCATACAGTTAAGGTTAGGTTGATTAAAGACGTGATTGCATTACTCACTTTGGCCTTCATAACGGTCGTTAATGACTTGGTACTGCGTCTCCCTCACTCATCAACACACTGTCTGGTTATAGGCCTACTAACCTTTGTAGGATTTAAAGTCTGCTGTTGTGTATGGGCTCGGAGAGAGAAAATCAGGTAGTAGACTATATCGGGATATGCAACTGAAGGAAGAATCACCGGGTCATCATGGATCTAAGAAGAGAGAGCCCACTTGTAGGGATCTGCACCCCCAATAAACCTTTTCTTGTGGTCCAAGACCTTTCCTATATGCCTTTGCATCTTGGATGATTTTCTGTTGTTTAGACATGGCTACATTCACTTAAAGTATTCAAAGTACACAATACTCCACTGTACTCCGTTCAGTTGTTTACACCGAGTGCTTCCAATATGGCCGCGCATCTGGTTACTGCCCAGAACGTGACGTTGGTGATAACCCTCAATTGGGTCCTCAGTCCTCGGTTTCTCTACCATCTGACATCCATCTGCATCTCCATCCTGGTTGCTACTCATCTTTGGAAAAAGGGCTCATCTATGTCCACATCTTCATATCTTTCCCATAGCAACAGGGCTGCCAACTTTTCCAAAAACCTTGGAGTGAGATTTGAGGGGGCCAATATTTTTCCGCGTTCAAAGCAATTTCTTTGGGTCTTTATCCTTAGGGTTTAAATTGGGATTTGTATATGTGGGGGGATGGGGCTCTCCCTAGGGGGGTCTGGGGGTATGCCCCCCCAGGAAAAAAATGTGAAAAATAAACCTTTAAATGCCCTTTCTGGAGAGTTTTTTTGCAATAAAAAATGGGAAAAGAAATCAATCTTGCATGATATGGCAAAACTGTAGGGTTAAGAACCTTGCATTGTTGTAGTATCAACAGGTTTTTAGGGCATTCAGCATTACATTATTAACTTCTTATGATATAGAACTGACCCACAGAATGTGCCAAACATAATGAAATCACTGAAGAGACAGGAGCATATGTCAGCACACAGCTGAGAAGATTTGGGTCTGTGGTGAACAGGTCCAGGGGTCCCTGGTGTAGGACCAGGGACCCAAAGTTAAATTAATGATGAGGATCAACTAAGACCACTGAAATTCTAAGAATGAGAACCAATGAGTTACATAAATTCTATTCCTTTAACCTTTGTGCCAAGGCTCAGTAATGTTTGGCCCTCATCCTCTGTGCCCCACTTACTGTTTTTACTTTTTTTGTGAAAATAAAGACTATTTGTTCATTTTAAAAACATCAAATTAATTATTTCAGTACATTTAAGATGCAGAGGTTAGAGATGCACAATAGTGGCCCAACGTTGCAGTATCGTATATATAATATATATATATATATATATATATAGATATATATATATATTATATATATATATATAGTATACATTAGTATAGCTCAGATGTGTTTCCCCAGATTTCTGCTCATTTTTACAACTTTGTGCACATTCAAAATATAACTCCTCCCATCTCTGTTGTACGAGATTTGGAGAGTTGTAATATAGTCTGTCTGTACATGTCATTGCCTCCGCTGATATGGTGGATTCATTCAGACGTCTGACGGACACAGAGGCCCATTTGGGTCTCTGGTCTCTGACAGAGTTTAGAGGAGGCTGTACGCTGCTCTCATCGGAGGACTACACGGATGCAAGCGTACTGCCCCCCCCCCCCCCCCGAGCGAGTCCAATAACATGAACTGAAGTTGCTACACTACCAGCTCAAATCTATTTACAGAGAGAGTGGACACGAAGCGACGGACGGGTTGGATACTCAGCCTATACCGAACGGGGAATGCACCTGGGATGGATTGTGAAAAAAAATGTTCTCAGTTGCGACAATTTGAAATTCCCCAGACAGGGAGCGCTCTTGGAACCCTCACAGTCTCTGAAAGCAAACTGTCGATCACAATGGCCTCAACAGGTAAAAAAAATAGATAAAATCATCTTTCAGAAAATTTTACAGACGGGCTGACACTTCAGCGTGAGAAATCGGGGGTGGGCGTGTGCGCGTGTGAAACCAGTCAAATGCGTGTTCTCCGGGCCCAAAGCGTGAGAGTTGGCAGCCCTGTAGCAATATTCACGTTGGCATTTACTGTGGTAGGACTTTGAGTGCACTCATTTTTATTTTATTTTTTATTATTAATTTGAACACTTTGGATAATTTCCTTTTTTCCTGAGACCTTATAGGTTTTTTTAAATTTTAATTTGGTTCAAAATATAAAAATCAACAAAGGTACTTGAAAGAACTGTGGATTGTGAATCCCACTTTGAGTTGATGGTATAGGTACTGAAGTAATACAATGTAGTATTCACTTTAATTTACTTACCTTGTTGAGATACTGTGCTGTGAAGGATTTAGGATGTACTAGGTTCAATATATCTCCTTTAAAACTGTCAGTCTGTTATTGTGTGTGTTATTATAAAGGTATTTGGCTTTTTAAATGAGTTAAAGCATGTGAATAAACTCTACATGTCTGGCCCTTAATGTAGTATTTATTTTCCAGTTTGGCCCTTAGTGAAGTCAAGTTTGACACCCCTGTGCTAAAGAATAATTTGTTCATTTGTAAATTGTAGGTTTTTACTTCTTTCTCTCTTTACAGATAGGCGCGATTGTGGTCTATACCTACTCTACCTGTAAAGTGTATTGAGATAAATCATGTTATGATTTGATATTATAAATGAAACTGAATTGAATTGTGAAGTCAATTGAATAAACATTTCATGAGATATGCGAAGGACAGTCATACATGCATACATACACAGAAAGACAGCAATTCCTTCCTTTATAGTTAGATACTGCTGCTACAGAGGCATCTATTGGCCAAATGGTATTAAATGTGGCTTGGCACTCAGACAGTCTACACATGCCCACCAAATGCGGTTGCAATTGCACAAAGTTTTCAGGAGGTATGACAGTTTTTGTAATATATCCCTGCCAACAGCCTTTAGCCACTTTTAGGGCTAGCTAATGCAAATCTGTAACCTGGAAACCAGACGAATCTGCCAGCTCATGTTTCATTTGCTCAGATAGGTCTGCTATTAACAATTATACTCAATTCTGATTGGCTGCAGGATGTCCATAAAAGAAGAAGTAAACTAAAGGAGAACTAAAGGAGTTTCGGTAAAACTGACTGCTTACTGTTCTAAATGAATGCGTTACATTACAACAAAACAAAAATCTGTTATTTCCAACTCGTCCTCTAAACACCACAGGATGGCGCTAACACAAAAGCTGCAAAAAGTTAGTTATACTGCCCGTCTGGACTGACTTAGTTTCACAGCGAATAACGTTATCTCACATCCTGTTCACTGTTCTGATCACTTCTTTAGGCTGCGGCCGACAGTAACGTTACACATCGCGGATAAAATTGTTCTTAAAAGTCCTTATATTGTTTTGGGGACAATGCAATGGCTGGATAGCTAGCTTGTCTTGTTACTGTTGTTGACTATACTGTTAAATTATTTTACTGATTGCCAACTGTACACAATGTTATTGACTTTGGATCTTGCTAGCATAGCGTTAGCTTTCTGGCTTGTAGCTGAGCGGACTATAAATATCTCCCGTTGCTAAGGGAGGCAAGTTGTATCTAAGGTCCTTCCTATTTCCTGGAGGAGTGAACAATGTTTGCATAGCATAAGAACCTTATAGGATGGGAATGATTGTTGCAGGTATTAGTCAAACTGTCAAGCTTGACCAGGGAAACAGAGTTATTGTTTGTAAAAACTTTAGATTTCGATAGTAAAACTAATTAAAATACAAACTAATGTTTTAAAAATGTTATTTGGCAAGTGGCCATAGCATAAGCAGGCAAATGGCCTTTGAGGTGTCTATTGTCAAGTATTTCTTTTTACAGATTATTTTTTGGGCATTTCTTTTTACAGATTATTTTTTGGGCTTTTCCACCTTTGATTTTTTATGGGACAGTTAAGTGAGAAAGGGGGAAGACTTGCAGGTTGGATTCGAACCCTGGACCTCTGCGTCGAGGTATAAACCTCTCAGTACATGTACGCTTGCTCTACCATTGAGGGTCGAACCCGGGCCCAATGCATAGAGGTATAAACCTCTCAGTACATGTGCGCTTGCTCTACCATTGAAGGTTGAACCCGGGCCCGATGCATCAAGGAGTAAACCTCTATATATGGTCGCCCGCTTTACCAACTGAGCTACCTGGGTGCCCCATGTCAGGTATTAATGGACTTTGGCGGAGGCTACAGTTCAACGTCATCCATTAATACCTAACAATGAACACCTCGGTGGGCATTAACCCTTGTTTATATAACTATTTACATATTAAACATATCCGACTAAAAGAAGAAGTGTAGCCATAATGTGTTTTGTCAGTTAAATCTGGTTGGTTTGTTACATTTTATGTATTTATTTTTTTGTCTGTCATGCCTACACACCTTTTGTTTGTACATAATAAATGTATTATTATTATTTATGGTTCAGCAGAAAAAATACATGATTATCCAGAGCCCAAACAGGCTATTAACTTAACCTTATTACTATGATCCATAGAACAGGTTAGATGTAATTTAAAATCTCAACACCGTCTCCTCGTAACTATTGTTAAATCATATAAAACTAAGGCTTTTTTTTGTTTTGTTTGAGTTTGAGTTTTGGGGATCGGAAACATGCTGTTTTTTAGGCTAAATTTACATTTCGTTACACACTTTTCACTGGCATTCTGGATACAACTGCTGATGAAACATGTTAGTGTGCATATACATATTTAACTATGAGGGGCTCAAATGGAAATTGATCATTCTTTCGCATGTGCACCCACTCAATGCCCCAGAAGTAAGCAATAGTTGGTAATAGTTACTTTTCTTTTGCTTTTAATTGTACAATGTTAAACTTTTTTCAGACTTGTTTTGTAAAACTAAGCCGAGGTAATAATGCATTTTAAAATGCAATTCATGTAATTAAGAGTGCTGTTCATTTATCCTTTTTCTCCATAGCTTAAAATGTGGTGTGACATGTCTCACTATTACAATGCGTGTTTCCATCCAGCAACAGTCTGGATCATTGAAGACTACTACATCCAGCGTGGGGCCAAGATAGAGTCAAAGACCATGGGGAACAACCTTGGCATTGAAAATGTCTACATCTATTGGTTCGGCTGGGGTGGTCTGCCGTGAAAGAGCCGTCTCCTTTTCTTTTTCCAGTCCCTACACTGTGGCGGGAATGGGTTAGTGCTGGAAAATGTAACTATTAAACTGAATGTCTCTTACTTGTTTGTGTGTTCTAATAGCTGTCTTTGTTTTGCCCAAGGTCACATACTGTACCTTCCCAGCTATCTTCAGACACTCAAGACTCTCCCCTTTCCTCCTGTTCTTTTCCATCTTGAGTTTGTAATTGCCTGTGAGATCGTACAGCTGTTTGAGGCATGGTAACCATGGAGAAAGAAAGGGGGATTTCAATGTATGAAGTGAAGACTGCAGTCAATTGCTGTACTCATTGCAATGTATGTGCTGGCTCATTGCGCAAGTAAAACTTTTGTTAAAGTGACTACAGTGACTCTTCGTTGCCTTTTGGTAATAATCTTTCTAACATTGGAGTATAAAAAAGATTAAATGAAAAATATCAGGATAAAAAATAATTAATAAATACATAAAACAGCAACCAGTTTGATGTTGTCACTTTGAGTTGAGGATACTGATGGCCTCCCAGACTTCAGGACCTCAAACTGGCTGGAAAGAGGGTGTATCTGCAATGATTTTTCTAGTGTTATTTGATATTTTGTCAGTGTATAGTCGGGTCAGGTGTTATTTGGGTTTTACCACTATTTTGCTAGCCATTGACACTATCCTGTTAAGCTTATTCATGAGTTTGTAGCTTAAATGGCCAAAACAAGCAGAGAGGTGAAAGGTTAAAACACTTTCGATGTGTATGTTGTATACTAGCTCAGTAATCTGAGCACTGACGCCCAGACAGCTCAGCATTTCTTAAAAATCTAGACTGTGTTGTCAAAAACCGTACCTAGGTTCCCCCAGTTTCCCCCCCAGTTTCAACTGCTAGGCCATTGAGTAAAACTGGCTCTGTTGTTGTGTCTTGTTTTAAGAGTAACTTGTTCGTCTTTGCCACATTGATCTCTAGCTTGCTATCATTGCACCATGCTTCAAAGGCTTTATGTGTGCTAGATAAGAGGCCTCACCAAGGGGGTCGTTTTTTGGAAGAGGCCTCCTAAAGCCATGTCATCAGCATATTTTATCAATTTAAAGGTGCTGTTATTTATAGAAAACTAATTTGGGAATAGAGAGAAAAGCAAGGAGGAAAGAACAATGCCTTGTGGGCAGCCTGTTCGGATGGTGTCTCTGGTCCAGATACTCAGACCCTTATCTATGTTGGTATTGGCTAGTCTTTGCAGGAGAATGTGTAGCTTCATAGAATTAAAAGCTGCACTAAAGCATACCCTTCAGGGGGTGCAAGCTGTTTTGAAATAGTCTAGAAGGACCAGCCCAGCATCATCAGTCCCTCTGCCACTTCTATAAGCAAACCGCAGACACTCTGGTTACTTGAGAGGTCTGGGGAACTTTCTCCATTGTTTAACAAAATATGGAGGTGATGGCAATGAGTCGGAAATCTTCAGGCTTACTTGTGCCAAGCTTCTTAGGTCTAGGCCTTACTAAAGAAGTTTCCAAGACGTGGGTACACCTAGGAGGGAGTTAAAGAACCTTGAAACACCTTTTAATTGTGGGCCCAATCTTTAGGTAAGCAGGTTTTCAGGCCATCTGGGCCAGTGGCCTTATTCAGCTTTGGTTTGGTGAGGCTTTTGGCAACAACCTCTTCTCTGATAAATATTGGTGAACCTATAGCGGGATTTTTGCAGATGTCATCACACTCACCCTTATCATCCACAGCATCAAACCTGCAGAATAACTTCATTCATTTCATCTGCGCCGAGGTAAAACCTAAGTATGGAAAACATATCCAACATGATGTGGATTTAAGATGACTGACAGGAGAGCATCATATTTAAACTTAGCCAGTGTACTGGCATCTCCGTCCAGCACGACGCACCAGGGACATTAAACTTAGTGTCAACCTGGGCAGTGATGATCAAAAACGAAAATTCTGTTACTGTATTGAATATTTTTTTGCTTAAAATGAAACACATTTTAGTGTAATGAGACAGTTTTCTCTTTTATTCATGATTGAAATCGACCAAGCACCACCCCAACTTGCATAGGTGGCTTGATTAGTTGTAGGTCTTTTCAAATGTGTCCAGAGGCATTTTGGTCTGTGCCATTGATGAACGCCCCTAGGAAATGGAAAATTAACTGAGAGGTTTCGGACTAATAGGCATTTGCGAATTACTCTGTCTATCCAAAGCAAAGCTGTGTGGAACTTAAAAAGCATAAAAATAAACTTTTTCTGACTTGGGTCAGAGATGTTCTGTACCAAATTTGGTGACCATTGCTCAACGTTTGTAGGAGGAGTATAAAAAAACAGATTAGGACACAATTCAAAATGGCGGAAAATCCACAGAATCCAGGACAAAAAGAAGTTTGTCTCTGAGACGTACAGTTTAAAAGTTACAGGAAAAAACATAAAGTTTGCTGTGATAGCGCCACCATCCTGCCAAATTGCGGCATAATTCGACACGTTGTAAGTCATTGGGTCCCCATCAGGGCATGAAATTAATACCTGCCCACCCGCCAAATGCAAGTGAATTTTGCAATTGGCGCGTAACACTGTCAATCTACCTGCCACGTTAGCTGGTAGCCAATGAGACTTGAGTGAGTCACACGCGTAACTATCAGTAAGCAGGGTAACAGTTGCTTACAGGCCCGGACCAATCAAGGGGAATCTTTGCAGGAAGATATTGATTGACAGTGATTTTTAAGTACATAGGATGAACAGTTCTCAATATGTGCAAAGGACACGTACACACACACACACACAAACCCACACAAACCACACAACCTCATGATGTAGCTAGTGATGAGGAAGAGCAACGTCATGATGATTGATAGGCTGTGATAAGCTATTAATGCGGTAGCCTGTAGTGTTCACTACCAGTGCAATTGTGCGATGCTATGCTGAAAACGATTTGTCCACTAAAACATACAAATCCATCTGGTTTACAATAATGACATTCATTGAATGAAGTGAATGAAGCTCACTTTGTCTCATTTAGAATAATTGTCCATCTAGCAAGGAGGTTTTACTTTGTCATTTCTTATCTCTTGTTTGATAACAGTTTCCACATGTTCCCATGCCAAGTGGCAAGATCCGTTTTATGTTCACAGAAATGTTCAACTGGTCTGATTATTTAACAGTTTGCTGGAGCCCTAGGAGGAATGGGACCCATAAAGCTCCACACTGCTCCTTACTACGAGGATCAGGTGTCTAAAAAAACCAAAGTATGTGGTTACCTAAGGAGTTACCTAACTATGTTGGGAAAATGCATAATGGTTCTCAGGTTTTTTGTTTTTTCTCACTGTATACATATTTTTTGCTGTGTCTTTTCACGTTGTGCCCTGCTGCGTTGTTACTTCAATACTTAATGGTAGGCAAATCAGAGATTAAGATCACATCCTGGAATGTAAAAGGATTGAATAAACTGGTATTGGACAGAATTAGATTACTTAAATCCCAAATTATTTTCCTGCAGGAATCACATTTGACTGATGTGACTAGAGTTGCAAAAAAAAAAAAAAAAAAAAAAAACGTGGCCTGGACAAGTCTTTGCAACCCCATTCAACTCCCAAGCCTGATGAGTTGTTATTTAAATTTATAAACCAATCCCATTTAGGCTTAATCATGAAGTAATTAATGCTATTATTACTTAATTATTCTAGGTGGAACAATACTGGCATCCCAAATCCCTCTAGTAAATGTTTATGGTCCTAATGTGGACAATCCCACCTTTTTTAGAAATGTATTTCTCACTATATCCTCTACTCCTGGACAATATATAATTTATAATTGGCGGTGACTGTAACTGTGCAATGGACCCACCAAAAGACTTCTCCACAGGGGTTGATACTTCTCATTCACACGCCATAAAGGTTTTGCTCCAGTCTCTAAATGATCTTAATCTAAATGAGGTCTGGAGGGAGCTTCATCCTAACAAAAAGGAGTTTTCATGTTACTCAAATACTTATAAAACCTCAAATACTTATAAAACCTCATCACGTATTGATTACTGTCTGTAATGTATGGAATTGTTGTTGTGATCTGTGCCGCTGTCTTGGCCAGGACTCCCTTGAAAAAGAGATTGGTAATCTCAATGGGATTTTCCTGGTTAAATAAAGGTTAAATAAAAAAAATAAAAAAAATACTTTCTGATCTCCATGAGTCTACTATCTCACGTGAAAGAATGTGCTTATGACGGCTTAGTGTTATCTGATCATGCTCCTATCTCTTACTCTTTATATACCAGGGCGTGTCAGGTGTCCTCCCAGGTGGCGCCTCCAAACAAAGTGACTTCAAATTTGTCAAATTTCTTGGTGATAATATTGATAACTACTTTTGTATGGGAACAGATCAGACCAGTGCGGGCACACGATGGAAGGCATTTAAAGCTTATATTTGAGGTGTGATAATAAGCTATAAAAGTTATATGTCAAAGTCCTATGTGAGAATGCCAAAAAGTCCGGTCATTTTGGAAAGATGTAACCTACATGATTTCATATGTGACTAATATGGTGGTTCCACTTGAGGCAAAGCTCTGTAGATTAGGTATTTACCCTGATCACTTTGCACCGGGCCGCAAAAATGCACCTATAATATATTTATCCAGGCTTCAGGCTAGGAGAGTGATTGCATTGAGGTGGAAAAGTATGGACGGCCCTACACCTGAAATGTGGTTGCGAGAAATGGCGTCATGCTTGGCACTGGAGAAATTAACTTATGTTGCCAAAGGGAAACTAAATAAGTTCAAAGAGATATGGGACACTTTTATACGGTTCATGGAAAGGGACCAGACTGAAATTAATGATTTAATTTGAAGTGGAGGCTCACATGTCTCTTAGAAAATAAATAGGATCACCACTGTTTTTGTTTTATTAATTTTCATCTCCTTTCTTTTTCTGTCTCTTATTTTCCCTTGAATGTTTATGCTTTTGAGGGTGGAGGGAGGAGTGATGCTCAAAATGTTACTGTTCGAGTGACTGTATATTTTCAATTTGCAAAACACTAAATGTTTTGTTAAAAAACTGCCCTTTATTGAATAGTTTACCTGAACAAAGTTTTAACTCTGTTTTATGGAGGAAACCAATGGCTGCAATGATGGCGGTAAAAACATCAAAAATGTCATAAACACTATGACATGCCTTGCAAAATGTTAAACAGTAAGTGAATGAATACAAAATTTGTAGAAAATAGGCTACATCATGCAAAATTACAGGCGTGGTCCTTTAAGAAACAATAAGGCTTCGTTGGAGGTTTTACAGACTGACACACAATTAACAAACAGAAACCTCCATTTTTAATAAAAGTCAGTATTGGTAGACCTATTTATTCTCATCACTGCTAAGAGAACATGGAGCCAACTAATTTCCTGTCTTCATTACATGACATTGGTGTGTGTGTGTGTGTGTGTGTGTGGTACCATGGCCGCGTTCCCCCACTACCCTTTCTCTCCATCAGTGAGTATCAGTAACCTGTTAAGACTTCTAGTAGAGATGAAAACAACATGATCTGGGAAAATATTGAATAATCGATAGAAGGTAATTCTCTCTGATTACCTGGGTACGTGTGCGGCGCACCAAAATGGGAGTTGAGTCTTGTCAAGTCGCCCCCCTTTCCCTCCCCTTTTGCTCTTGCTGCTTTCACAAGGCAAAAATCCATACTCAGCAAATACAATCTAATTTCTCCCTGCCCTGCCAGTTTAAATAGCCTGCATTGAATTAAGTTGGTAAAAACAGAAATCGATCTTTCCGTTGGCCATCTCAATGCGGTGCCTCGCACCACTGGGCCCGTAATCACCGCTGATCCCTGGGAGAAATTAACCCACAGAGAGGGGACAGGAGTGTATAGTATATGAAGGTGAGTGTGTGGGGTGAGAAAGAGAAAGAGAGAGGCACTCACTTGTCTGAGAGAAAAAGAGATATTGCTCTATTGGTTTACAATATGTTTTTATTACCAGTCACCATACTGTTTGAGAGGCATTAAAGAAATTTAATCTTGATTTATATAAAATAACACTTTAACACCTTAACACCTCATCACTGGGTGCTAGATAAGACTCAGAGACATCACAATACTGCACTAAGTGCAACCTGCACAATAGGTTTATCTACATTTTTATCATTTTTAGTTAAGCAGTTGCACAGTTTTGTATTCCCAACTTGTATATATTCAAAAATTTGACTTGTATTTTATGTTATTATTGTTTCATGTATATTGCATGAACCGTAATTCCTCAAATAAAGACCGGTAGTCATTTAAAAGCCAGGCCTCTGATAGTGAGAGGGGGTGTGGTCAACACAGACAAATAAAGGCCAGCCTCAAATTAAGGCCAGGGAAAAATAGTGTGGATAGTTATGTGCCTGAAAGTGCCTTTCATATAATGTGCATTCAAGTTTACCGTAATGTACATTTCTACCAATTTATTTAACATATTCAATAATATATTTATGCTTTTTTCTGGGTTATGATACTCATGTAGAGTATTATTTTCCTGTCGTATTTTAGTCAGTGTGGATGTTACTCAGCCAAGTGTTCCAAAATTTGCTAAATTGCGTCCAGCTTTTACTCCCTTCAAAATTGAATTTTGAAATTTTTTTGAGTCTAACCAAATTATTATTCGTAAGAAAACTATCTATATATCTGATCTACTGCAAGATTCTGCAAGGAATTATAATTGTATAGCCTTCATTTCGTCTTGTCTTTGTATTGTACTTTATGTATTTGTTATTGTTTTCTATCCTTTCTTTTTGCGGTTTATGTTTTAAATATCTTTCTTAAATTTTATTTATTTACTTTTCAAGTAAATTATAAAGTATGATGCCAAATTATTTAAACATTGTATAACATATTTGTAAGGTTTAAAAAAAAAAAAAGAAGAAAAAAAGTTGCTCAGCCAGGTGTGCCACCAGGTGCCACTAGATGGCAGTAGCTACATTGGATGTAACATGGGTCTGATTTAGTGACAGCAGAGAATGACGGCTCTGGAGCTAGTGATGGACTTTTCAACAACAAAACAAAAAGAGTTTTAAAGTATGCGGAGGAAAACTCGGGTGAAAAAGCTGCGAGACATTTTGACATTGACCCTGAGGAGGGGATGAGCTAAAGAGAATAGCCATCAGGAGCAGAGCACGGCTAGCTAGCTGGAGGTGGGAAGAAAAGAGTTAGCTTGGAGCTAGAAATGAAGCTAGCTAGCTGGAGGTGGGAAGAAAAGAGTTGGCCTGGAGCTAGAAACGAAGCTAGCTACTTGGAGTTGGGAGGGAAAGAGTTAGCCTTGAGCTAGAAATGAAGCTAAGTAGCTGGAGGTGGGAGGGAAAAAGTTAGCCTGAAACTAGAAACAAAGCTGGCTAGCTAACGTCTGTAATGTTAATCTGATACTGGTGTAACTACTGTGTGCTCTTATTGTAATCAACCAGCAGTAATGCAGTGACGTGCAGTCAGGGTAGGCAGGGTAGGCAGTGCCTACCTTGCCAAAATTCAAGCATAAAAATGTCTATTAAATAAATGTATCATAAACTTGTATTTGTATTTTTACTGTTTATTCTTATGATTTATATGTGTGTTGTTCCAATTATTTAGACGGTACGATGACAAATGTAGCAGTTACGCATAATCAAATAGAAAAAACGGCAGAATAAGCAGTGCCTTTACTGCCCATTCAAGCGATTAGCCAATGTTGCGCATGCGCACTTCGATCCTGAATTCTTTAACATGTACGTCAAAAGGCACAACTCTGCCGTGCCTTTGTACGTAAATGTGTTATGCCAGTAATTGTCTCCGTTAGATATCAAACATGAACCAATTAAAATCAAGATATTATTGTCCCTTTGCGTAGCTGACGTCATTACACCAGCTACGTTGTAAGCGCAATCCCCGCGAAATTCAAAGTCAAAATGACAGCAGCGGAGTCCGCCGATATCACAGCGGTGAGGAATTTCTCTAAACTTTTTCTCAAAAAAAGAACTAATAGCAAGATGGAGGTCT